>NC_057788.1:18139508-18451186 GCF_014905175.1 Aphidius gifuensis | reverse complement strand
ATTCTGTATATAGTTGTGAGATATTCAAAGGTTTTACACAAGAAAAATATAAGGCTGCAGTCAAGGCCTCATTATGCTTGAATTGCTTGAAAAAGGACACGGGGTCAAAGATTGCAAGTCAACAGGGTGTCGTACTTGCGACAAAAAACACCACACATTCTTGCATTGGCCAACGACCACTGAGTCTGACCAGGCCAACACAACAGCTGTTCCAACAGCAGATGTAAACAAGCAAATTTGACTACTACATAGCAGCATACCTACAGAACGTTCTGTAGCACTTGTCGTCAATTCAACAACAAGTGTCTTAGTCGTCTCAGCATTGATCAACGTACTCAATATAGACGGAGAAAAATACTATGTCGATGACTACTTGATACATGTTCAACTGCTAATTTTATGACAGAAGGTATGGCAAACAAATTAAAATTAGAAAAAAGTAAATGTTTAATATCAATAGGCGCGTTGAACACAACATCTCAAAGCATGTTGTAAGTACTACAATACAATCATGTAACACAAAGTATGAAAGAACTCTTAAATTTCTCAGTGCCACGGATATCTGAAAATGTTACTGACCAAGAAATTAACAAAAATAATATTAATATTCCTACAACAATGAAATTAGCAGACCCTTATTTTCATAAGCCTGCACCAGTCGATATTTTATTAGAGGCAGGTCTCTGTTTTCTCAAAGACAGATAGATCTATCCAAGAACGGTGGCCCTGATTTATTTTTACAAAAGACAAAATTGGGATGCGTCATCGGAGGCAGTGCGCCTACAAACGAATCATCACAACAAGTGTCATGCCACCTGGCATCAGACATACAATTTAATTTAGCTAAATTCTGGGGAATTGAAGAAATACCTGAAACAAGTCATCTCGCAGTAGATGAACAAGCATGTGAAGAACATTTTCTACAACATGTTACAAGAAACAAAGAAGGTCGATATGTTGTCGCTTTACCATTCAAACAATCTGTCGATCAACTTGGAGAGACACGATGTACAGCAATTAAAAGGCTTAATTCAATTGAAAGAAAATTACAAAATAATGTAGAACCAAAAGTACAATATAAGGCTGTACTATAAGAATACCTAGACTTAGGTCACATATCTGAAGTGCCAGATGTACAATTACAAGATGGTTTTTATTTACCACATCATGCGGTGATAAAAGAAGAAAGCTAAACAAAAGTACGAGTCGTGTTCGACGGCCCAGCCAAGGGTTCCAAGGGTCATTCACTCAATGAATTACTACATGTTGGCCCAACAATACAAACCGATATTTTCTCATTATTACTTAGATTTAGACTACACCAGTACGTACTGACTGGTGACATTGAGAAAATGTACAGACAATTTTTAATACGTCCACAAGATAGAAAATATCAACGTATTTATGGAAGAATGCGTCTGGTATTATCAAAACATATGAATTAAATACTGTAACATTTGGTCTTGCTCCATCACTATTTTTAGCTATACGATGTTTACATAAATTGACTGATGATGAACAACATCGCATAGCATCAGAAATACTAAAAAGAGATCTATATGTCGATGATCTTTTAACTGGTACACAAACATTTGAAGAAGCAATTACGTTGAGGGATGAATTAATGAATTAATTTAACGAGGTATGTTAAATATACGCAAATGGGCTTCCAATGAGCCTAGACTATTAGAAGGCCTTCCAGAGGCTAACAAGAATTTACAATTACAATTGAATGACTCCAGCGCAATAAAAAAACTTGGTGTTTACTGGAAATCTACTACAGATACAATTGTTTACACAGTTGAAACAATTACATTTGACGAAATTACAAAACGCAAATTTTTTCTAAAATTGGAAACATCTTTGATATGGGGCTTTATTTATCTCAGGTCCATTGATGAACAAAGTAAAGTGTACACACAAGTTTTGTGTGCCAAAGGACGCAGAGCTCCTCTAAAAACACTATCGGTCTCTCGATTAGAATTATGTGGAACATTATTACTTGCTTCGCTTTACACAACAATGATTAAAGCAATACACATAACAATAGATCACACATATTTGTGGTCAGATTCTACAATTGTTTATCACTGGCTGAAAAAAGAGCCAAGTGTTATGAAAACATTCGTGGCAAACAGAATTGTCAAAATACAAAAAAAAAACAAAATCTACGCAATGGTGTCATGTACGTACACATGACAACCCAGTTGACCTGATTTTAAGAGGTCAACTACCTGAAGAATTCATCGAAACAACAACATGGCAACATGGGCTGTCTTGGCTGTGTAAAGATCTAGATGGCTGGCCGAAATTCGAGATGACCGAGGGTTGCATTCTACCTGAGCTCAAAGCTACTTTTTAATAGTATTTTGTGCAACAAAGGCAGAAAACGCTGCGCGCGCACCAACTCATCCACAATTCTCAATTTTATGGCCGAGTTACACACACTATTTTTGCCATGAATGTTTTGAAACCGAGATTGTGATGCAAACTGTCATATGGTGCATGTCTAATTAGTTGTTTTCGTATTTTTAAGTTGTTTTTTTTTTTTTGTGAATATGTCATTATCAACTAATTTTGCAACAGGAAGTGGCGAAACGATTGGCATTCCTGAAAAATCAATTTTATTAGCTAAAAGATTATATGACGAAGATAGTGAAGTTATCAAAAAATTTAAAAGTGATCTTGATCTATTAAATATTAAAGAAGAAAAAAAAGATGAAATTGATTTAAAAAAAGAAATACAGTTATCAGGAAGCCTATTAACTATATTTATTTATTTATTAATATTTTTATTTTTAGCTAATAAGTCAAGTGGTTCACGTGGTTTGAATACTGGAAGTCAAGGTGCTAATTTATTTAAATGGCCAAAGTTACCAAAACCAAAGATACATATGAAATCGACTGATAAAACTTTTCAAGATTTTAAGCCACCAAAATTTATCAACAAGACTGATGATAATTATCCAACAATATCAGCAACAGCATTACCAGCTTAACCACCACCAATATCAACAACAACATCAGTAACAACAAAAAACGAATATACTGCATCTACAATGACAACAATTATAACAACAGTTATTACAACAACAATAATTTCATCGAGAACATAAAGATTTGTTTTATATTTTAGTTATAATCTTTTTTATTAATAACAAACTTAATTTAATTGTCAACATTAAACTTACATGTATGAAAAAAACATTAAATTTGAAAATATAAATATTGTTAAACAACATAATGATGTTATTGTAAATCCTGTCTAGCACGATTTATAAATTATAAATTTTTTTATAATCTAATTTAAATATAATATTTGTTTTGTATTTTTTTGTTTTTGACAAGTTTGTTTTTTTTTGGCTTAAAAAAAACATTGAAACAACATTACTTGAACAGAAAAATAAAATAAATCATAAATGAAAAAAAAAAAATTATTGAAAGTTAAATTCAAACAATTATTTAAAAACAACATTTTTTTTTTTTTTCATGCAAAAAAAGAAAAAAATACTTAGTAAAATATCATTACTTGAACAGAAAAAAAAAAAAAAAATCGATAGTTGAAAGTAATATTAGAACAGTTGTTTAAGTGAAATATTTTTGTTATATTTTTCTTGTCAGCTGATACAGCTGTATCACTTGCTTCACTGTCTGATATTAAATTTGAGAGATTATCTGTTGTTGTTGTTGTTGTTGTTGTTGTTGTTGTTGTTGATGATGATGTTGTACAGCTTAATGGTTTTAATTTGACATATTTAGTTATCATATTGGCTGTTTATTCTTTATTAAATGTTGATTCAGCTACGTATCTTTCAGCTATTTTGTCTGATTTCCATTTACCATGACGTTTAATTTCATCTCTGCTTGCTCCAGCATCAGCCAACATCGTTGTTGAAGTGACTCGCCAACTGTGTCCAGTGTAAAGATGTGGATTGGGCAAGTTAAAAAATTCAGCAACTTGTTTTGGCATTTTGCCAATGGTGTTAATGCCAATATTTTGATTACTACATTTAACATTTGCATACCTCAAAAAAAAAACGTTTTGACGTTTGATTCACTGATCGTAAAGCGTTATACTTTTCAATAATTTTTATGTATGTACCCTCAACGACAAATGATTTTGATTCATGAGTTTTAGTTTCAGGAATTTCAATAATTGTGTGCCTTGATCACTTGTCAAGTATTCAATATTATCAATTGTTAATTCAGTTATTCCCATTCTTTTTAGTCTTCCTTTCAAACCAAGTATACATGCAACCTGTAATAATTTTAAAAATTTTAAGGTTACAAAGTCTATCAATAATAAAGTAATTTATGTATATTTTTTTAAAAAATAATATACACATACTTTAATAGCCAAATATTGTTGATCAGGTGCTTCATTGAAATATTTTTCGAGTTGTTGTGCACTAAAATTTTTAGCTTGATTGCTTTTGTATCCAACATGATTTTTTTTAAGATAACTATTAACTTTTGCATATTTAGAAATGTCAATATTATCTTTTATTGACAAGGTTTTTTTTAACATTGAATGTGTCGACCACAATGTTGGTGGTGCATATTGTTTATCAGTTTTTAAAAATTTTAAATATAACAAAATCATTTCTTCACTAGTTGATGTTGATTGTTTTGATAACTGCCAGTCTTTGAACTGTTGATATACCAAATTGTATCTCTTGCCTGATTTGTCTGGCAGTAAATTATTTTCAATGTTAAAAGATTCTTTTAATATATCACTTGGTGTATCACTATACATATTATTATTTATATCACAATTTATATTATTATTTATATTACAATTCATATTATTATTCATATCACAATTCATATTTAATATTAATTAAATAATGTCATTTGTTATCTGACGTTTTGAGAAAGCTAGTACATCTCATCGCTGATAATGGCGCTCTGGCTTACTCCGACTCGTAAGCCTCAACTAGCTAATTCACCGCCGGGAGTGCACAAAATTTTCGAAGTGTGTAGAAAATTTTCTACACAGTTCTCTACCACACCGAGAGTGTATAAAATTTTCGCAGTGTCTAAAACTACGCCGACAGGAGAAGTTCCGGAATATGCCGTTTTCGAGGCTGTACGCGTGCATCGAAAATCGAGGTTTCGATACATGAATGGCAAAATAGTATATTTCGTTACAAGTGCCCACTCAGAGAGTGTGCTCTCAACGAATTTGGAGGGGCAAGCACGAGCCTTGGCGAGTGTTTCCCCTCCAAATGAGTTGTGAGCGGGCTCTCTGATTGGGCACATGTAACGAACCATATTTTATGTTACTAGGGAATAATGTGTAATAATGTGTGAATTTCCAAAAAGCGCACTACCCCTCTTGCGCTTTGGAAATTCACACATTATTCCCACTGCCCTTGTAACATAAAAGCTTTTAACAAACTCGAATATTCCCACACATGGTCAACTAATGCATAGATTTTTTGAGTAAAAATAACGTAACAAATAAAACTATAAACTCAAGTTTCTCTTTGGTAATATTATAACATATTTTTTAAAACATTATTTGTCAAGAATTAGAGAAAATCTGATATCTGTCAAACAACTGCACTCACGTATTTTCGATACACAGAATCATGGTAAAATTGACAATAAAAAAGTAAATTTATAACTATTTAAAACAAAATAAATTCATGAAAACGTCTTGGACTTTCAGGTCGTAAAATCTATATTTTTTGATTACACATGGTACTTTTATGCCACCCTTTGGACCGCACAAGGCCCAATTTTACGTTTAAGTTTCCAGATGGTCTCAGTGTAGTCCGTTGCCGGTACTATTACTCTCTCTTTCTATTACACACACTCAAAATGGAACAACATAGTGAGGGGTAAGGAATCCACAGGTGGATACTGGGCTGACCACTAATTGCCGTTCTGGAAATCTCTATATATGCCACCATTTCGAGTTGGCAAAGAGAAAGTAACCCGAGCATTTGTTCCCATACATAAATAGCCAGCGTTTACTTGCAGCCCGCTCCCAGTGAAACGGGTATACTGGGCGGCTGAGAAAAAACCTGCTGATGCATCATTTTCCGTATAGTAAACTGTTACATATATTATTATTTTTTTTTAATTACATTGATTTGTATTATATTTCTTTGTGACACCGTCACATCTTCCCTTTTC
Source organism: Aphidius gifuensis (assembly GCF_014905175.1). Classification (NCBI taxonomy): domain Eukaryota; kingdom Metazoa; phylum Arthropoda; class Insecta; order Hymenoptera; family Braconidae; genus Aphidius; species Aphidius gifuensis. Next base: position 18,445,042 of record NC_057788.1, on the reverse strand, counting down.
TCTGCAAGTAAATATAAAAATATTTAATATCAACATGGTCTATTTTTGAACTAATAATTACGGTGAGGACACAGCCTCTATACTCTGTCTTATTCTTTCCTTATATTTTTTTTTCTTTTTTTTCCGTTTCAATGATTATCACATAGTTAGGAGGAGTAATAAGTACGTAGTTACGAAAAACTAAACAATAAACAAAAAAAAATATAAAAATATAAATACATAAATACGTGAAAACTTGAAAATGCAAATACGTGGATAAGTAAATATTTTGATGATAATTAGAATTAAAATCAAAACCCTGGGAAGATGTATTTTTGATGTAGTTTCATGCCAAAAAAATTGTCCCATGCATCCTTGGTGAGTCTTATGACCCTGACTCGTTGTCCTTCATCATTAGTAAATTTATATCGTTCGGCATGCTTGCCTGGCCAGTTTGATTGACGACTTGTCTGACGTCTCTGGCTGTTGAGACTCCTCGACCTTGTCTCCCTCATCCGAAGAATAATTCATCTTTGTTTTTTGTATAAATACAGGCACGCACTGTAAAATGAATAAAAAAAAAATAAACAATGTTTTCAATGTCAAAAATTCTTACGGTTTAACTATATTGTTCATTTATTCATGCCACATGCTCACTATTATAACCTAAAAAACTTTTTTTTTTTTTTTCAAATTTCTTTCAAGTCTTTAACGTGCACGTGTGATTTTTTCCTTTGATTGACCTGAATTTCAACGCGTACTGGACTGATTATTTTTTTTACTTTGTGAGGTTCTGAAAACTTGGGCATAAGCTTGGAACTTATTCCGTCGATGGCTCTGGAGAGCGGATGCATACGGACGCGAACTGTATTACCGGCTTGTCGACGCTATCCCTGTATTTTTTCGAGAATTCTTTTCTCGTATTTTATATGCTTTGGCCAAATTGACTTTGACTAATTCCATGGTTTCTCCAAGTCTCCAAGTCTCCGTTTCTCGATCTGGCTTTAGATTAGGATTTTGTTCTTCTACGGTTTTACGTAATGTTTGCGGTTGTTCTGACTCACGTCCATAGTTTAAATAAGCTGGAGAACATTGAGTGCTTTTTCGTCTCGCAGAATTATATGCGTTCGTTTTTTTAACGAATCGTGATATCATTACATGAAGACATTACTCGATTAACTTTTTCAGTTGGATTACACTGTGGTGAATACGGAAGAAGTCGTAAGAGTGTTCGAAACCGTAATCGTCTAAAACCTTTGCAAACTCTTTGTTCGTATATTGCATAGGAATTTTTTTGGACAGCTGACCCTTAGTATTACTTTGTCTTTCAATGTTTGAATAACTGCAGTACTGGTGGGTTTACGCAATGGTATTACTTCTATCCATTTTGTAAATTTGTCGTGGAATACAATAAAATATGTGTCACTCTCTGACGACCTGTCGATTGGTCCGATAATGTCCGTCGATACGACTTCCCATGGTTCAGTAGCAACCGTGGTGCCCATTGTACCAACCTTGCCTTGTTGGTTTAGTTTGAATTGTTGGTATTTACCACAATCGTGAATATAAGTTTTTATATCATGTTGCATGTCAGGCCAATAATAATTTAAGGTGGTACAGCTTTGCAACTCCTAGGTGTCCTGCCATCAGAGTGTCGTGGTTTTCTTGTATGACTTTCTGACGTAGAGGTTTTGGTACACATACTTTCCAAGTTTCGTCGCGTTGTTCTGTTCAGCCAATTTTCAGTGGTGGAAAACCACGGCGTATCGTTCTGTATCAGTTTTGTCAGAGGTTGTGTTAAAGTTAAACAATCCTGGATCAATCTGCAGTACTATCATGCTACTGGAACGTCTAACCTCTTTTACTGTTTTTGGTTCTTGTACAGTAGTTATAGCTTTGATTTTTTTTTGGATCAGCACGTATACCTTGTTCGTCAACAACGCGGCCTAAATATAATATACTTGTTTGTATAAATTTACGCTTTTTTTCATTGATTTTCAACCCAGCGTTGTACAGTCTCTGCTAAATTATTATCAAAGTTTCGATGTGTTCATCTAACGTGGCAAGATGACAGTGTGATCTAGACAAACGAATACTTTTGGATCTAGATCAAAGCTTTCAATCTTGGCATGACTAAAAATAAATAGTTATCAATTTTACCAGATGTATTAGCTTCGATAATTAATTTTCCTTCTATTTGTGCGGCATTGCCGTCGGCTACGGTGACACATTGTAATGACGTTGTTAACTCAGCCAAATTTCTTCGCTCGATGTTACTCCATACTGGACCGTCAATAAAAGATCTACTTGCGCCAGTGTCAATTAACCTTTTATAAATGGTATTGCCGACTATTACGTCAACAAATATCCGATTGTCATTTACGTACAAAATCTGTTGTTGACTAGTACTTGGTTGTTGTCTTGTTTGTTGTTGAAATTTTGGTTGTGGTGTATGGATGGTATTACATCAGCTGGTTTAAATATTGTTGCAGATGGTGATAGTGAAGAGTTAGTCTGTTGTTTTACTTGTTGTTCTTGATTCGATTCATTTGTTTTTACAGGCGGACGTGGTTTCCTAGGACAACTACATCCTTTTGTCCAGACCTCTAACTTTCCACATTTTATGCAAAACTTCCTAACTGAATTTCGGCAGTTGTGGCCAGCATGGTCACCGAAGACCAAACGCCAACAATATTCGAACTTGACAAATGGCGTATTTGGCAAGGCAGCCACTCCATGTTTCTGTGGTAGTTTATTTTTCTCTAGTTCGGCCTTTACAACTGTTTTATAATTTTTCTCGTCGGCCAGTATTCTTTCATATTCATCAGTCAGTCGTATCAAGTCATTAATATCGAAGATATCGCTTCTCTTGTATTCTGGTCTGAGAATTTTCCATTAACTATCCAATTGAGCTGCGTAACTTATCCCACCGTGTCTTCTCAATAAAGTTTGAAGTTGTGTGACATGGACTCTGGCTGGCTCGTTAATTGTTTGGATTCGATTTCGTATTCGGTCTTCCAGTTGCATGTGTATATCACCTGGAGAAAAGTATCTTCTAAGGTCACTTGCAAACTCTTTTCAAGTTCTCCATGGTCTCAAATTGTTTTTGTACCATTCACTAACTCTATCTTCGAGAACATTGATATGCCTTTGATTAATTCTTCTAGAGTCAATTGGTAATAGTTTGTTACCTTTTCAATCCTTTTAAGAAATGACATAAAAGCATCTTCGTCTCCATTAAATGTGATGTTTCACTTTCTTACTTTGTCCATAATCCGACTTTCACTTCGCCATCCATCTTGATAATCATTAGGTCTTCTAGTGTCGTAATGATCACTGGTTCATGATAATATCCTTGTCTTTTCTCATAATAGTTATCGTCTGGGCAGTGATTATAACTATCATTGTGTTGATACATATTGTTTCGTGGATTAGTGTCTCTGAAGTGGTTTGATCTTGATGTTTCTTGTGGTTTTAGCCATTGGTTTTGATAAACACGTTTTTCGTTTTGCGTATACATTGGTTGTGTTAGAAACGCAGGACTTTTTCTTGAGACATTCCTTGGTTTGATCCACAAGATTCCCAACTATCTGATGGAGAATCTCTTGGATGTTTTGGTCTATCTTGAAAATTCGTCGTTCTTGGTTTAGCATGATCAGTGTGATAGTCTTTATCATAATTAACTGGTGATCTATTTCTAATGTATTCGCCCCGTGGCCTAGAACTGTCGACGTTCGGTTTTGGCGCACCAGATCTTTTGAATTCATCAAAGCTTGATTTCATGTTTGATTGATGATGTTGTTTATCACCTGATCACTTTTATCAGTAGTATTTTAATCTTCAGCTCCTTGCTCTTGTTCTCCTTCATCATCGTCATCTTGACTTTGGAAGGAGTCTGATGCCATGATGACAAAGGGTGTTTCATTTTGACAGTGATAGAAACGAAGTAGACAGACTGAAGTATCTTTTTTTGCGTTTAGTGGAACCGTAATATCACGAGCTTCTAATTCTTTAATTAATTCTCGTTTATTCAGCGTTGACAAGAAGACTCTCTTATCGTCACCCATTTTAAAAGATACTGGTTATGGTTATATTCTAATATTCGGAATATTTAACCAAGTGAACAATGTGCTGAACCTATCGATAATTCGTCGGATTTCCAGTTCTCGTAAAAGATTCAAAACCGAAATATTAAAACTTGTTGCCGCCTCAGCTCTGGTAGGTGGTACATTAATATTACAATGTTTATTAAAATAGCCAAATTCTTAGAGTCCTCGTTTTGAATGAACAATAACCCGTCCAGTATACTAAATTATTCGTATTATTCGATAATACAATCCAATGAACCCCAATTACCCAATTATCCAATTGAATTATCAATTATTCAACTACTAATTATTCGATTATCCTAAGTGTTTCTGAATTACCCCCTTTACTCGAGTTTATTCGTAATTTCATGAATCTACGCGATGAATGGGCCCAAGATCTTGTGGTTTCGTGAAAGCAGGTTTCAAGACGTTTACTTGTAGTGATATTAAGATCGACACACATAATGATACCGGACTCAAGTCTCGATTTTATAAAAGCATCACAATCATCACAATTATTTTCAAACACAGGTAGAACGTGGTTACTTTTAATTCATCTGGAAAAATTCCATTATTAGCCATGTTTAATAAAAGCGTGGACAATAGGTAGCGAAAATAATTATTAAGAATTTTAATGATAACACTAGGTATCCCTGACTCGAGATTTTTTAGATGGTTGTTTTTACATTGATCTAACAATTTAACCAAGACTAATAAATTTGAATTTATCAATATGGTAATACTTCTTAATATATAGCTTAGAATATAATTTATTTCTCATCGCATTTAATTCATCATACACACTCTTGAAATGCTTAGCAAATACATTTATAATTAATTCTTCATCAACTATTCCCTCTTCATTCAATACTAACATTCTAATTGATATATTATTATCTACTTTAGTTGTTCTTACATCACTTCAGAATTTATTTGGATTTTTTTCAGGGATAACTCAATTTTTTTATCATATGCAATTTTAGATAATGCTATATTTTTTTTAATGATTTACCTATAATGTTTATATGCATTCACATAAACTATTACTTTGGTTTCTATGTATTTTTCTAACATTATATGTTTATGGCCAGTTCTACGTGAATTTTAAGTCTAAAACTTTAATTCACTTGGAATATTTTTTTTATTGTTCTGGAGCAAAGAATATTGAATACGTATTTTTTTTTGTTTTCCGAAAAAATTTGACTTGTAATTTTTTTTAGTTTTGATTTTTAAGGATTTTTTAAGAAATGTACTGCTTTTGCATGCTTTCTACTCAAAAACTATTGACTGAATTAAAAAAATTATAGAAATAAAAAAGTTTAACTTTACTTAGAGTTTACAAAAAAAAAACTTCGAAAAATTGTTTAAACAATTTTTCCACCATTAATTGTAAAATAAACAATTGAAATCGACTTTTTTTGAACTTCGACCCAATTTTTTTCATCAATAAATAATCTTTAAAATTTAAGAAAATTTTGAGTAAATTATAGGTTAAGCATTTTCATAACTTTTTGAGATACGAATAAATAAAGAGTGAAAAACACGGTCCGTGCGCTGTCTCTTATAAAAGTGTTTACCTATATACAGTGTTGGGTTCTTCTGGATTTTCGGAATATTATACGCATTTTGTATAATACACGTATTATACGGATAAAACCGGATAAAATGGATAAAACATATGATATGGCGGTGCTGCCGCCGGTAAATAGTTTTTCTATATAATCTACGTTTATGAAAGTAAATAAAAGTAAAGTGTCAACAAAAATAAACATACAACAATACTAACGTGTTCAATATCAAAAAAATTACTTAAAACAATCAAATTGTTCAATAAATAACATTATTTTAAAAGTTCAATGAATAATTCTTCAATGAAGAAAAACTTTTTATAACACTGGAATAAAAATCAAATTGTTAAATCAATAAAATGGTTGACAGAAACAAAAAAAGAAAGGTTAGAAAAATATAAAAATTTGTTAAATTGATTTTTTCTGGTGTCGGCTGGAAAAACTCAGCTGCTAACACAAAGAATGTTGCTGCAATTCTTTATACTATAATTTCAAAAAGTTTATTTTTAAATTCATGGGATTTGACTGAATAAAAAGAAACTGGTGCTCAGCTAAAACTGATTATTGATGTAGCTATAAAATTAGCTAAAGAAAGATTTAATATTATTCCATATGGTGTTGTTACTGACAATGCATCATCAATGATACGTATGGGTAAAGATGTCAATATTTGGCATTCAACTTGCCAGAGTCATAGTGCTTATTTATTAGCAAAAGATCTAGTATCAAAAGATTTCTCACAATCAGTAGTAAACTCTTGCGTCAATTTAAACTACCAGGTCCAAAAAATGAATTAAAAAAATAAGGAGGTTCGAGAATTATTTTGGCTTGTGATACACGTTGGTGTATCGTGATGCGTTTAAATGTTTTTGGCCTAGCGGGCGGGAATTGCCCGTTTGTCGCCCTAAATTTGTGGCGCAAAGTATGTCTTTGTCGCCCTACAAATTGCGGGCGACAAACGGGTGTTTCCCGCCCGCTCGGCCAAAAAATAGTATGTGTCACGCGGACGCAATGTGAGTGATCCTCTCACGCACTCAGCACACACACAGATGATGCCTCGTCTCCGGGGCACTTGACTCGGCGTCGGCCTTCGGCCTTCCTCGTCTACGTGCCCCGTCGACTCTGCATCATCTGTGTGTGTGCTTCGTGCGGGCGAGAATCACTCACATTGCGTCCTTGTTGCACAATATACTATTGTTGAAAAACTTGAAAATTATGAAAAATTTGGTGAAGGAGAACTTTGTGATCTTGGATCCAGACAGCTTAAATATTTTTAACGATCGATCATTTTCTATGAAGTTACCTGATTATATTGTCCTATCCGATCCAGTTTGTCAAGTTATCAATACTTGTCAACGATCTAACTGCAGTATTGCTGAAGGTCGGAAAAATGGTTGAAGCTGGAAATACCAACAATTAATGATGACATTGATAAATTATAAATAATTGATTACAAAAAGTTTTAACACCAATAATACTTACTGCAAATGTTCTAAACCCAGTGTTTCGTGGTAAAAGATTTAACCAAGATGACTCAAAAATGGAGATAGTTCTTAATTTTTTACAGCAAGAACTAGATTTGAAAGGTATATCAGATGATGCACAAAAAACATTTTAAAACATTTCAGGATTTACTGAGTATTATAATGATGATAATATTTTTAAATAATTAAAAGAAAAAAATATTGTTTCACCTGAAGATTTTTGGGAGTTAGCCTCACCAATTAACCCAGAACTTTCATCAATTGCAATAAGATCATCAAATTTACCTGCTTCTTCAGCACAGGTAGACTCTCTTCATTCCGGTCATTTGTACAATCAGACATACGTAATCACCTTACTGCTGATCGATCGATGAATTTTATTGATATTCATTACTATTTTGAAATGAGTGATACTTTTGTTGATGAATACTCTGATTTAATTCATGAATAACTTCGTACATACACCCCAAGATTATTTGTCAAAATTAATTATCGATTTGTTAATGTAAATTTTGATATCAAAGTTAAAAAAAAAAAAACTTAGCGGGTGGAAAATAACAAAAAAATTGATTTTTTGGACTATAACGTTTCATCAATATTTATTGATTTAATTTATTATTAATTGGACCTTAGTTACACTTTTATCAGAAAATCACATGGTATGTCAACCAGTACTGATCAATCACAATGAATTTGAGTTTGAATATTAAAGTTTATATCATAAGATTATTGAACTTGAATATTAATAGTTTTTTACATTACATGTTTATTTCTTCAATTTTTTTGTAACATTTTTATAGTAAATAATAATGAAATTATTTGTATTTTTCTAGATATTCATTATAGTCCAGGCAATAAAGGTCCAGGTTTGCATTTTTTTTTATTGGTTTCGAAAAAAATATGATAGGTGTCGGAAATTGTAGGGGAATTGAATAGTCGGGATGAATAGGGTTGAAAAAATTTTTAAAGGGTTGAAAAAAAATAAAAAAGGTGTTTTTTGGGGATATCGCGGCGGTTATTGGGTTTAGATAAAAATAGTTTAGATAAAAAATATAAAGAAAAAAGAAACCTAAATTTTAATATTAGAAAATTTTAACGTAACTAGAAGGGGTTGGGAGGAAATCGCGATAGAAAATTCGAAGTGGGGCGTTTATTTTGAATCGAGGGGAAATTTCATCGCGCATAAACTGGGGTCACGTTCTCTCTTTCATCGGTCGATTCGTAGGGGGAATACGATGCTTTGGGTTCAATAATCATAACTAAAATAATATAATATAAAATAAAATCTTTTTTAATTTAACAATATTTTATATTTCAAATTGTTTAAATAATTGTTAATAATAATTAAATAATTTTTTCGATTAAAATGCTCAATTTATTATAAAAAAAAAAAAAAAATTGACAAAAAAAAAAAAAAATTTTTTTTTTATAATTATTTGAAATTTTAAATAAATAAATTTATAAACAAATTAGTTAATTATCACGTATTTTTTTTTTTTTTTTCTTTAACAATTATTTAAACAAACGAAAAAAATGAAAATATGGAAAAAATTTTTTTTTTTTTTTTAATTCTCGCGACGCGTATCGGCTATGGGAGGGAAAGGGTGACCCTAATCGCGAAAATGATAGACATGAAAAAGGAAGCTCCCGATGTAACGAAAATTATGATATTATTATTTTTTTTTATTCTAATTTGAAAAAAAGTTATCAATTATTTATCCCAGAGAAATTTTTTTTTTTTTTTTAATTCTTGCGACGCGTATCGGCTATAGGAGGGAAAGGGGTGGCTCTAATCGCGAAAATGATAGACGTAAAAAAAAAAGCTCTCGAGGTAAGGAAAATTTTGATATTATTATTTTTTTTTTATTCTAATTTGAAAAAAAATTATCAATTATTTATCCCGGAGGAAATTTGTTTTTTTTTTTTTTTAATTCTCGCGACGCGTATCGGTTTTGGGGGGAAAGGGGTGGCTCTAATCGCGAAAATGATAGACGTAAAAAAAAGGCTCCCGATGTAAAGGAAATTTTGATATTATTTTTTTTTTTTGCAACAATTATTTAAAAAAAATACGGGCTATACATTAAAAAGAAATTAAATAAAATAATTTATTATAGTTATAACTCATGAATTAGAAAAAAATAAATTAATTATTCTGCAAAGTAAAATTAACGAATCGTTAAATTATAAATTATTAATTACTCTTTTTCTTACTTCGGGAGCCTTTTTTTCATATCTATCATTTTCGCGATTAGGGTCACCCTTTCCCTCCCATAGCCGATACGCGTCGCGAGAATTAAAAAAAAAAAAACAAATTTCCTCCGGGATAAATAATTGGTAAGTTTTTTTCAAATTAGAATAAAAAAAAACTAATAATATCAAAATTTTCCTTACATCGAGAGCCTTTCGTTTTACGTCTATCATTTTCGCGATTAGAGCCACCCCTTTCACCCCAAAACCGATACGCGTCGCGAGAATTAAAAAAAAAAAAAAAACAAATTTCCTCCGGGATAAATAATTGATAACTTTTTTTCAAATTAGAATAAAAAAAAAATAATAATATCAAAATTTTCCTGACATCGAGAGCCTTTTTTTTTACGTCTATCATTTTCGCGATTAGAGCCACCTCTTTCCCTCCTATAGCCGATACGCGTCGCAAGAATTAAAAAAAAAAAAAAAATTTCTTCGGGATAAATAATTGATAACTTTTTTTCGAATTAGAATAAAAAAAAAATAATAATATCATAATTTTCGTTACATCGGGAGCTTCCTTTTTCATGTCTATCATTTTCGCGATTAGAGCCACCCTTTCCCTCCCATAACCGATCCGCGTCGCGAGAATAAAAAAAAAAAAAAAAAATTTTTTTATATTTTCATTTTTTTTGTTTGTTTAAATAATTGTTAAAGAAAAAAAAAAAAAATACGTGATAATTAACTAATTTGTTTATAAATTTATTTATTTAAAATTTCAAATAATTATAAAAAGAAAAAAATTTTTTTTTTTTTTCGTCAATTTTTATTTTTTTTATAATAAATTGAGCATTTTAATCGAAAAAATTATCTAATTATTATTAACAATTATTTAAACAATTTGAAATATAAAATATTGTTAAATTAAAAAAGATTTTATTTTATATTATATTATTTTAGTTATGATTATTGAACCCAAAGCAACGTATTCCCCCTACGAATGGACCGATGAAAGAGAGAACGCGACCCCAGTTTATGCGCGATGAAATTTCCTCTCGATTCAAAATAAACGCCCAACTACGAATTTTCTATCGCGACTTCCTCCCAACCCCTTTTAGTTACGTTAAAATTTTCTTATATTAAAATTTAGGTTTTTTTTTTCTCTATATTTTTTATCTAAACCCAATAACCGTTGTGATATCCCCAAAAAATACCTTATTTATTTTTTTCAACCCTTTAAAAATTTTTTTAATCATACAAAAAAATCATATAATCAACAAATGAGTCCATTGTATGTTTTTGTGGTCTTGATGTTCTTTAGTTTTTTGTTTGCTGTATGATAAATGGTGTTGACAGAGGTTTACCTTGAGTAGATGATACAAGTAGTACAATATCATTTTGATTTGGAGTTAATAACGACTGACCATATTTTCCTGTATTTGTGTTATTCGTTAAATCTTTAAAATAAGGTCTATCAATTACTTCTAGAACAATTGGCGACTCAGTTTCATTATGAGTCAATTGATTTTTAACAACTAAATCAATTTGTTGACATTGAACTTGTGCAACACTTTTTGAGATACTTAATGCTTTGAATATTTTATGTCTATAAATTATGGAATAAAAAATACTATTAGTTCTACATACACTCGTATATCAAGTAATTCTATCAATAAATATTTATCTGTGTAATTATAATCTTTTAGAAGACGTATTTGTAATTCTCTTTTGATATAATAAACAAATAGCCACCCACTTTCCATTCTTTTTGGTCCTTTTAAAATCCAGTTCCCAAGCGTTGTGCTGTAGCCTGCTCCCTATTTTTTAAGTTATTGATAAAAATATAAATGTGTATTATATAATAATATTATAGATAAATGGCAAAATGTCAAGTTATCAAATAATAACCAACATAACCTGTATTTTTTTTCCAGCAAATTTACAACATGGATTTTGTGTTTTTTTTTTTATTTTTTATCAATTTTTGTTTTATCAACCTCCGGATAAAACGTATAATACGACGCAGAAAATAAGAGCTATATAATACGGAATATTATACGGCTGATAGAATGAGCCCAACACTGCCTATATATAGTCAAGCAGCACACAGGACCGTGTTTTTCACTCTATTTATTCGTATCTCAAAAAGTTATGAAAATGCTAAAGCTTTAATTTGCTCAACAATTTTTTATATTTTGAGGATTATTTATTGATTAAAAAAAAAAAAAAAAAAATTGGGTCCGAGTTTAAGAAAAATCGGTTTCAATTGTTTATTCAACAAACAATGGTGGAAAAATTGTTTAAACGATTTTTCAAAGTTTTTCGTTGTCGACTATCAGAAAAAGTTAAACTTTTTTGTCTCCATAATTCTTTTGATTCAGTCAATAGTTTTTGAGTAAAAAGCATGCGAAAGCTGGTATATTTTTTAAAAAATCCTTAAAAATCAAAACTAAAAAAAATCTCAAGTCAGAATTTTTCAGAAAAAAAAAAAAAAAAAAAGAAGTATTCAATTGTTTTCGCTATAGAACAATAAAAAAAATATTCCAAGTGAATTCAATTTTTGGACTTAAAATTCACGTATCTATATTTATATTGTCTATGATGGCTTTATTAAACCATTTTGGATAGCTGTTGTTCGCCTTATTCTTATAACTATTTAAAGTGTAGGATGGTATCGATTTTTCAAAAACGCTTAAGGTATGTGGCCACTAGCATAGTTTTTCGACCAAGTTCTATGCCATGCACTTGTGTCACTATATCTCACTAGAAATTTACTAGAAAATGGCCACCGAGGACTATGTTGAAAAAATGCTGCACGCAGCATTTTCAGCATAGAACTGCTAACTTCACACTAGTTTTTTTTGATACAGCCAACATTAAAAAAATACAACAACAATGGTTAGCGTTGTTGATAAATTTGTTTGTTTATATTTACACATGTATAATACATATGTAGAATAATTGACTGTCAAAATATCAAATTGTCAACAAATAAGAAAGATTATATTTTTATTTATTTTTTATGTGTTTGTGAGCAAGTTGGTACAGCTGAAACCACTTCAAGAAACGATTAAAACGCCGCCCTATAGCCGTTATATGTGAACTTTTCCTTCCATGGTGCTATGGCATAGAACTTGGTCGAAAAACTATGCTAGTGGCCACAAGTCTTTAGTGATATATTGTATATTTCAGATAAAATTTTATCAGGTGTATCAAGTGAGTGAAGCAAGGACCAGTTTGCAAAACTAACGTCATATAATAGTAACTCAATGTTAATTCTGTTGTAATTGAAATTGCAAAACTTCTGTTACACAAACCATTGTATTGACGTTAGCAAAGTTTTCTATGCAACTATTATTATTATAATCGATACCAGTAGCACAATCATATCATTATTATCATTTAATTCATTTTTACTATTATCCTTTTAGATTATAAATTAGAATGGACGGTGAGCCACATCTATCCTTGTAAGAATATTATCTGGTTTTTCAATTATTATATTGTTATATGATAATATTAAGTCAAGTATATTGCTTCCGTAATTTTTCAAACTATTACATCGTGTCAGTTGGCATTGAGCCACAAATTTTTCAATGCTTTTCCTCTATTGAAATGATATCTTCAACTTCTTTCTAAACATCAGTATATCCTCACTCTGTATAACATATAATTTAATATAATTAATATATTTTTTAAAATTCATATTATAAATTAAATCATTCAATATATTTTTAAAATTTTTATAACTAATTTGATAGTAAGCAATGTTCAAATTTTGGTTATATTATGGAACGTGACTTGTTACCTTCTCACAAAATTTTTAGATTTTATGAGGGTCGCGAATCAACGAATTTTTCAGAAAAAGGGGGGACGGTAAATTTTATTCTACGACGCTAAAATGTATCAAAAAACGTCATTTAAACTAACCAAATAACTAAATAACCACAATAATCACGACAATCCAAATAATCCAATTAATCCATTGATGTTGATCCGGACCTGAAATGGTAAATCATAAAATTAAGTTGAGGGGTTTGCCTGAGGTCGTTCAGTATGCTGGTTCGTGGAGAGAGGGTCGAGTAAAGAATGGAAAAATTAGGTCACTGAACATGCAAAACAAGGGAAAGCACAATAAGTTACTCAACAAAATATCAATTATGGCACATAATTAACAAGTTTTTTTATTTATTTAACAATCTAAGTATCAAAATTATTATTAAACACAGAATTAAAGTTTTATCAAAATTATCAAATATTGATTGAATGAACATAAATATCAAAAATAATAAAGCCTGACTTTGAGTCATGGTCCTTAACAAGAAAAAAAAAAGGTAATACAAAAATAATATTTAAGTGAACTAATAAGATAATAATTAATGAAAAGTAAGGCTGACCAACAAGCTGTACATGAAAATATGGGGGGGGGGTTTAAGGAGAGGATGACTCCTACTTTTTGGGCATGGGTATGGATGGACTCTAGTACCGGGGAGGGGAAAAGACTATTCGAGATTCTGAGATGACTCACCAAGAACCTCGAACCTACTTGTTTGAAGGCAAAAACCGGAGAGAGCCTATGTCGCTAGATCGTCAGCTCAAATAACCCGAGAGTTTTCCCTTTCCCCAGAAATATTCCCCTTTCTGTTTAGCCAGCCTTACTCAATTATATAATAATAATGAAAAAACGTGAATAATAATAACAAGGTATGATTTTACGGTAGGCGAGTGCAACTCGTCACAATTATTACAAAAAATAAATATAATATCTTTTTGTGATATAATTTTTATCGAATGTATTAAAAAAATTTAATTTAAAGATTATAAAATTTATATAAAGAGGCACGGTAGTGCCTCGCGTCAAGTATGAGAAAAAAAAAAAAGTGGGGAAAAGTAAATAACTACCGTGCCTATACACGACACAAAGCTAACCCCTGCCCGCTCCAATTCTTTACGAATTTATTAAAGTATGAACTCGTGGAGCAAGATAAATTCTTTTTTGTATTGAGCCTGTAAAACAATCACGCTTTTTTTTAAAAAAAAAAGTCAAAATTTTTTGATGAATACTTTTTTCTTAACAATTACTTCAACACGGAAAAAAATTTACATTTTTCTTTAATAGAATAGCATAGCAATTTTTGCGTTGTGTTACAGTAAGCTGGTGCCATAAGAGCATCATATTAAAAATTGAGATGGAACATAGCAATTTTCATTGAAGAACGCCACCTATGCTGGCCATGCGACCTTCCACGGTGTAACATAGTAATTTTTAAAATGGTCAAACGCAAAATTTGCTTTGTTTATAAACGCTCAAAAAAAATATTATAAATAAATATTTTTCTATGTTTTTTTTTTTTTACAATAAATACGTAGACTTAAAAAATCGGCCAAGGCTCAGGATTTGAACTCTGTACCTTTCGAGTACAAACCCTACTCGGCATCCATTGCGCCACGATAACGCACGTGAAAATAAAAATTTATTTGTTTTACATCAACAATCGGAAAATAAGCAAAGTCACGCCTGCGCAGTCGACTAAAAAGTGGGGGCAGTTGACATTTCTGAGTCCGTCATCAATTTTGCTATGCCCCATCGTAATTTTAAATATGTTGCTTTGTATTTGTTAGTGACACCTACAGAAATTCCAAGAAAGTTATTAAAATTACTATGCTACATTGTAAATTTTCAGAGGATCATTTTAATTTTTTCCACAACAACAGAGTAAGTTTTATAAATATACAAAGCAAAAAAAAAAAAAATATTTTTTGCTATGCTACATTGTATTTTTGAGGCTGGATTATTTTAAATTTTAAATTTGGTTTCTGTAAAAATTTCTTTATGCGTTGTAATTTTTTCATCGGGAAATAGCAAAAAAAAAAACATGAGAAATTGCTATGCTACATTTTAATTTTTCAAGACTACTATTGTTTTTTTTCGTTAAAATGATATTAAATATTTCAATAGTCAAAAGATAGTTCTTTGGTAATGTGGCAGCATAGTAAAATTTGGTGAAAATTTTTCTCCGTGAATTTTTCACGATTGCGTTTTTCTTAAAATATCTTTGGAGTCCAAAGCAATCTTGCAACCTTATAAAACGGAATATCATATATAAGATCTTCAAAGTCCAGAACAATCTTGGAACCTTATAAAACAAAAGATTATGAGATTTCAGATCGCAGACTGCTCGTTTGTTTACACTGTATACGCTTCCAATGTCATATAAGTCTTTTCACACTGTCCACCAATTTTTATGTCAATGCGATCGGAAAAACTATCTAGATAAATTTCCGTTCATGCGTTGCGTACTACCTTTACGCTGTATGTATTGTCAGTCAGTGTATATCTTTAGAACCTGTATATAGCGGATATATAAATAAATATATTGAACATAGAAAAGTATCACATATTATTATATAAAGCAAATTGTCAAATAGATAAAGAAATTTACTTTATATTCTGAGGAAATGATAAAATTATTTGAAATACTTTCTGTAATTTGTCCTGATGATGCAAAAGCTGAGTTCCAACCTTCAAATTAATTGGTTCTCAGTTCGAGCCATCATCTAGACAAATTTTTTCATAAATAATCAATACTTTTTCCAATAACCACTAGCACTATTAGTTGTTCATAATTATCGATAAAAAAATAATCAATAATATCGATCATTGATAGTGACTGTCTTACCAACCATCCAATATGGCATCTTTTTAAAAACCAATATGACATCCTTAAAAAAAAACAATATGGCGTCTTCTGAAGAACCAATATGGCAGCCAGAACTTGTGATTCCCTAGGATGATTAAGGAGGGTTTAATCATTTTTTGGACTCCCTGGGGTTACCTCATGGGTTCCACGACATCAACCACGAATCACGGAGAGGGTTATGGATCTTGGATTTGTATTTAATTGAACTTCAAATAATTTGTTTAAAATTATAATTCACGCATTGATCAAATTTCATTTTTTTTTTCTAGGAAATTCTGATATGATATAGGATTTATATTGATTTGTGTTGCTTTAAAAGATACGGATCTGAAGTTGGCAGGGAAACTAGCAGCAGAATGAGAGACGAATAAAAGTCCGGTGCCCCGCACTTCCAAATGCATATAAAATAGAAATTTTCATGCGATTTTGTGTCAAGAACACTAAAGGTCTGTATGACGTATCTCTTAATTGATTTTCAACTTTCACGACTGATGTTGAGTGTGAAAAGAGGTAAAATGTAACTATTTACTATATTATTTAAAAAGACCTGTATATAGCGAATATATAAATAAATATATTGAACATAGAAAAGTATCACATATTATTATATAAATCAATTGTGCAGGTCAATTATCTAATAATAATGAAATAAAAAGTTTAATTTTTAACTAAAAACACGTGACTAATAAAGTTATTCATACTTCGAATTCTCGTATCTTTTTTTACTTGTAATTTCGTTGTTGCCTCTTAAATTTGTATGATTTTGACGATCGAACTTACCGACAGATGGTGCACGCCGTTTTTTCAACGTCTCTGTAATCTGTAATACTGCTCACTCTAATTGGCATGATTACAAAGCTTGTGAATTCGATATGTAAAATGCTAAAGAGCAGAGGTTAGAAATTACATCGAGCAAAAACTTCTAATATTACAAGTATTACACGATAATAATTGTTTTTCGAAAAATCAACATATAATAAAGAAAATTAATGATAATTTCATTTCTATTCAACCTTCAAATCAATACCCGGTTTATTGGGAATGAAAATCGAAATTTTCTGTTGCAAATCTAAGCCTGTTAATTATTATACTACATACGAAGTAAAAGCAGTGGCATTTTCCTTAGTTACTGCTTTCCCTTAAGATTTTTATTTATTGAAAGGAATTACAGACTTATTGAGAATTTGTAATTTAATTCAATCTTACAAAATAAGAAGGAATAGTTTTGATTATTGTTATTAACAAATATATTATATATTTGGGTTAGTATAATAATTTTCTATCGTATTTATAATATAATATTCTAATATTTTCAGTTATTATTATTACGATGGTTATTATTATTACTATACATCAAAATTTAATATATTCACAGCTTCATTATTGTTTTTTAAAAATCACCCTGCAGGTAGCACTGTCAGTTTGTTTTGTGTCATAAATATACAGACTGTCCCATTCTAATTGGATAATGGATTTTTCTTGAAATATATGGCTTGAATTGAAAAATGATTCAAGTAAAAGTTGTAGGGTATGGAAAGGAACAGAAAAAAAAAAAAATCGAAAAATTTCAAAATGGCGGAGTTTCAGGTATGAACATAGTTTTTTTAAATGGGTACTGTATTTTTTTTTTGCACCAAAATGTTTCTTACATCAAAACTAACACTTTTTATTCGAAAAATTTTCCGATAAAATCACTGTTGTTTCGGCCCGATTTTATCTGTTGATGGATTTTCCCAAAAAAAAATGGCTTTGATTTGAAAATGATATTTGGAAAAGTTGTAACGTTTACGAAGACAAACACAAAAAAAAAAAAAAATTTGGTAAAAAATTCAAAATGGCGGAGTGAGAAGCATGGATAAAAAAAATGGACTTAGCCAAAAAATTTTATCATGAAAAAGTGTTAATCTTGATACGAAAAATTTTTTAGAAAAAAAAAATTGCACCTAACCTCAAAAAAAAAGATGTTCATACTTTAAACTCCGCCATTTCGAATTTTAAAAAAATTTTTTTTTTTTTTTTCGTGTTTGTCTTCCTCAACGCTACAACTTTTCTATATATTATTTTTCAATTTGAGCCATATTTTTTGAGGAAAATCCATCAACAGACAAAATTGGGCCGAAAAAATAAGTAATTTTATCGAAAAACTCTTCAAGTAAAAAGTGTTAGTTTTGATGTAAGAAACATTTTTGTACAAAAAAAAAATATAGTATCCATTTAAAAAAACTCAGTTCATACCTGAAACTCCGCCATTTTGAATTTTTTGATTTTTTTTTTTTTTTTTTCCAAGTCCCCCGCCAAACCCTACAACTTTTACTTTTACTTTTACTTGATTTTCAAGAAAAATTCATTATCCAATTAAAATGGGACAGTCTGTATAAGTCGTGGGTATTCTCTTGAAAAGTTAAATATTATCACCAAATAAAAAATTGAAAAATTGTCAATGCGTTTATAATTATCTTGTGAATAGCATCAATTTGATTAGAATATTATGCCAACATGCAAGAAAACCAAAAAAATCCAACAGATTTCATTGGCGGGTAAGTCTGATTAAAATATTTAATTGTTTTACGAATTATTAATTATCAATTTTGTCCATGACAGCTTAGAGAACATACAAATTATAATATGTACTCATTTCCAGACGAAAAAAGCCAACATTTATCGACATTCTGGTTTTAGGCCAGTGTCTGAGACCATTTCGCATATATAAATCATCACAGGTAAACAATGTTTGCTTACTCGAGTAAGAATAAAGTTGGAATTAGTCAACTCGACATGGCATAATAATAACAATAACAATATTAATAATATCCTATAACTGTATTATCAATATTCAATCATAATAAATAATCATCTTTTTTCATATACATCTCTTAAAATCATTTTCAGTGTTTTTTTAGACTTCCTTTAAAAAATTATGTGAATTTCAAAATGAAATTTCGGCAACAATATCAAAAAACGAATTTACATTTGATTAAAAATGGTAAGATTCAAAAAAGTATATGTCTCAAAATCATTATAAGTTTTTTTATTCTAACTTTATTTATTAAGAAAATATCACAAAAAAAATTAAAATCAAACAACATAACCTGTAATTAAGAAACATGAACCTGTTTTTCAGGTAAATTTGGAAGAGTCAGATTTATTGAAAAAAGATATCATTTGAATAGTCATCGAAAACCAGTAAATACTTCACTGATGACGTTCAATGAAGATCAAAAAATCATTAAAATTCAACGCATGCGCGAGACCGATCTAACTCAAAATAAAATATCAGCAGCTCGAAAACAAATAGAAAATTTTTCTCCAAGTCAATGCATTGTTGAGAATGATCATCATTTAAAATCAACAAATTCAACAGCTGACTGTGAATGGGTATCAATGCATGATAAAACAAGAAACATTTTCATGAGTGATACTGACGAAAATACTACATCACAAATACAAGACAACGATAACAATGAGCTAGAAATTCTCCATGATGTCGAGCTCGATGGTAATAATATCGTTGATTTGAATAACTTTTTCAACGAAATTCATGAAAAATTTGATATCCATGGAAGCAGTAATTGTGGAGGAAAACTAAAAAATTTGGTTTTTTTACAAAATGCTTAAAAACTTGAATAACCTACGAATGCTTGAGTTGTGGATATTCAGAGAAAATATGGACCAGCTCAGATGCACCAAGTGTTGGTCTCCAAATAAACACAGCTGCAGTCACTGGTTCATTAACTGCCGGCATTGGTTATTCCACCCTCAGAGAATTAATTGCAGCAATATACGTTGCATGTCAGAACCAACCTACATAAAACAGCGTGATACACTTTCAAAAGTTATCTATGAAATAAGTAATCAGGAGATTAAAAAAACGATTTTGGAAGAAATCAGTTTAGCTTAAACATTCTTGATAATGAGATGCCATTTATGACTGTCATTGTAGATGGCGCTTGGAGTAAACGGTCATATCAACGCTCAAAATATGATGCTTTGTCTGGAATCGCAATAATAATTGTATTTCAGACAGGAGAAGTTTTATTCTGTGGCATCAGAAACAAAGTTTGTTCTTTTTGTGACCGTGCAAAAAGAGAACATAGACCTCCAAACCATCATATCTGCTATAAAAATTGGAATAAAAATCAGCCGTCTTCTGCTATGGAAACTGATATTCTTGCTGAAGGTTTCAGGAAAAGAATAAATAATGAAGATCCAAAATACAATGTTATTAATAAAGAAATGATTGCTGATGGAGACAGCAGTATTTATAACATCATCCGAGAGTTAAATCCTTACAAGGAGTATGGTGTTATCGTAGAAAAAGTTGAATGCTCCAACCATTTATATCGAAATTTATGTAAGAATCTATACAACGTTTCCTGAATGGTAATTCTGTATCGCCCAACTGAATGCTCCATAAAACATCTAAGAGATCGTATAAATAAAAGTGGATACATCATGAAAAAATGTATTGAAAAAAAAGTCGCAGAATGGAATAAAAAAGATTGCTTGGTAGCTGAAAGAGTTTACGGATTGAGACAATATCTGTCAAATATAGTGGGCCATGTATTCGGAGATCATTCGAAGTGTATGATTGGCGATGTTGAATGCGAAGAGTTTTGTTTAAAATTTGAAGACAATCATATAAAAACTTTGCAAAAAAATGCAGTTTTTTTGCAAACGAACCAGACGAAGCCTGTAAAGCCCCAAGTCATTTCCGTGAAAACACACAAGGCAGCGCTTTCAACACCTAGCCCGTGAGGTGCTGTCTGTCGACCGCTAGTGGTGATTCATAGAATCATTCGCCGAAACAGAGTCGTTTATTATGGATAACACAGGAAAATTAATAATAAGTAAAAAATCAAAAAAATCAACTGATAATGCCTCATTGTGTACAGAAAATAAAAAAAATCTAAATAATTTTCAAAAAGTTCGAGAAAACGTCAAACAAGTATCAAGCCGATTCGATAAATACATCAACAACCGCTCGATATCGTGCACCACGTTAAACACCAATGAGACTGTTACTACATATTATAAAAAAGACGAAGATGAAGAACGATGATATTGAATCTCCAAACAGTGTACCAGGAGATAACAGAAACATTAAAATAATTGATATTCAAACTAATGAAAAAAAAAACAAATGACAACATATTAAACAACAGTTGTATTTTTTGTTCTGGTATAACAGGTAATCTATTTAAAAATATAAAAAATGTATTTTGTGAATGTTGGAACTTTGTGTTCAATTTTTTAAATATTTTTTTTAAATCCAAAATCTTTATTATAATTAAAATTTTCATTTATTGTTCAAACAACAACAACAATATTGATAACATTTTCCTGTCATGTTTTTTAGTTATTGCTGAAGTAATTACAGCAGTTGAAACGATACTTACACATTTACAATTGATTTATGAAAATCAACCAAAAAGTAAACAAGAAGAAGTTTCAGACTACTGTTGATTTAACATCTTCAAAATCTCATCAAATTCCAAAACCAGGATGGGTAAGTAACATTTAAAGTAAAATTTAGCTGATACCCTTTAGATTTTTTTTCATATTATTACCAATTATTAATGACACAAATAATTAAAACATTATCCATCACAAGCTTTTGTCAAAATCGAAAATAACACTCAATGACAATCATAACAATTTAAGCTTGCTTAAAAAGAACAAAAAAATATACGTTTATCAATATTAAAAATAGAAGCATCACTGAATATAAATTTTACAAACTCAGTAGTACAAGACAGAAAAAAAAAAAAAAAATATTCGATGGTACTAGGTTCATGACTATGCCAATGAAATGATGAGTTAAAACAAAAAATAAACTCAAAATTCATTTTAACGAAAAAAGATAATGATAGTAAACTCTTTTATTCATTTTTTGGTTCTTATTATGTGAGTTTTTTGTCGACCCCAAATAGTTTTTGAGAAAAAAAATTAAATGTCTGACTTTTTTGAAGTGAAACTTTTTTACGCAGAGTAGTGAAAAAAAACAGTGTGTCGGCCGTGTAACGCTCGGCGCAAGCGAAAGGTCAGAGCGAGCCGATGCTCGGTGCAGGCGAACGGTCGGAGTGAGCCAACGCACGGCGCAAGCGAACACTCAGACCGAGCAAACGTTTGCCCATATAACTAATGAGAGTGAGTGAGTGAAAGGCCACGAGCGAGAGAGGAGATGAGTGTGGGTGTGTGTGCGTTGCCAATAGTGTAGCTGATCGGTTTGCAGCGTTATTATAAATATGATAAATACCATTGATATTATTATTCTTTATAATAAAATTAATATCAATATAATATAAATAATAATATCAATGGTATAAATCCTATTCAAAATAATAATAATAATAATAATACTGAAAATAATAGTAATGATATAATATTGACAATAATATCACACGGAGAAAAATATCCTGTGATTTTTACACAGAAAATGATGTAAAATTTGGGACCGTATTGAAATATTGTAAGAATTCATTTTTTTTTTTAGTAATCGAGTGTTTCACGTATTTTTGTGTATAGTTTACATTCTTCTTGTAGAAGTGTTGTTTTACAAAGTTAAACTGCGAGAATTACATTTTTTTTGTAGAAATGTTGTTTTATAAAGTTAAACTGTAGAAATTATCTTTATTTTGTAGAAATGGTGTTTTACCGACGAATCATGTAAAATTTACATTTTTTTTTGTTTTTTTTTTTTTTGTTTTTTTGAATAATATATAACGATTTTAAATTGACAAAAATGATTTTTTTTTTATTCAGAATATTAACGGGTTTTGTTTGTTTTATGTTTGTTTTTGCTTGTCCCGATCGGGATTTGAACCTACATCTACCTAAACCCTAAGTTATCCCCTAAGCCATCGCGCGTAAACTTAAAAAACGGAAAATTTTCGTCCATATCAAGGATGACATTCGACAAATGAAAAATAATACATTTTTAATTGATAAATTAAATAAATAAAGAAATAAACATATAGAAAAAATTAAAACATGAATGGAGTATAAAAATTAAAAACAAATAAATAAACTAGAATTAACTGTGATATAAATATAGACTACACTGAGAGAATTTTTTCGTTAATTCTACGGGGCAACCACTACTAAGTGGGCCAAGTTGACATTTCCGTATTTAACTATTTATTTACACTAAGTTTTCTGCATGTGGTTACTACTATTTACGAAAGAATACCGTAAAAATTCAGGAATTTATAATTACGGGAATATGATGTAAAAAATATCAAATTATCACGGAATTATTTCATTGCGCATTGAATATTTTACGGTGTATTCACGAGTTATTTTATATTCTATGTAGGGTATATAAATTATTTGTGAATGTATCATCAAATATTCCGGTATGACACCGTAGATATAGAACGTTTACCAAGAACATTATAAATACGGAAAAAAAACTTTAAAAGATTAGCAAAACATTGACGAATTTTTATGTTACCGATTTATATTTACAGGAGACCCCGTACTTTTACGGCTTCTTTTATTTTTTTATGACAACAAACAAATTTTGAAGGCTTTTAAAAATGGAGAATTTATTTTTACGGGGCACCCCGTACTTATAAAAAACATATAACGTCAACCAAGGTATAATTACAAAATACCCCGTAGTTTTATCTAAAAGAAAAACAAAAAAAAAAATTTATTTACACGACAGTCATAATTGACACGATGCAAATAATTTTATGTAGTAACAAACATGTAATTTTATTTAAAAAATAAATAAAAAATGTCCAAGGAAAAGCAGTAGCTAAGGAAAAGATGTAGCTAAGGAATTAATGTGACTAAGGAATTATTTCCTTGAAACATAATTCTTTGGCAACCTCAATTCTTTAGCCAGATTAATTCCTTAGCTACTGCTTTTCCTTGGACATTTGTATTTTTAAAAAATAAATTCACATGTATTTTATTTATAAAATAAATGAAAAATGTCCAAGGAAAAGCAGTAGCTAAGGAATTAATGTGGCTACGGAATTGAGGTTGCCAAAAAATTATATTTCAAGGAAATAATTCCTTAGTCACATTAATTCCTTAGTTACATCTTTTCCTTAGCTACTGCTTTTCCGTGGACATTTGTATTTCTAAAAAATAAATTTACATGTATTTTATTTATAAAATAAATAAAAAATGTCCAAGGAAAAGCAGTAGCTAAGGAAAAGATGTAGCGAAGGAATTAATGGTGCCAAAAAATTACATTTCAAGCAACATTATTTTCTTTAAACATATATTTTTGGCAACCTTAATTCCTTAGCTACATCTTTTTCTTACCTACTGCTTTTCCTTGGACATTTTTGTTTTTCAAAAATAAAATTACATGTCTTTTATCTACTACGTAATGGCTGTAAAATTAATCTAGTCGTAATTACGACTCAATTTATTTGGCAACATTCTTTTCTTAGAAACATTTGCCTATAGCTTTTTTATAAATTAATTATGGGAAAAATAGCTAAGGAATCGATATTGCTAAATAAATTAATTTGTAGTCTAGTTTAATTTTACATCATTTTTATTTTTTTTAAAATATAATTATTGTGTCGTATGGCTGTAAAAGTAATTCAAACTACGTATTAATTTATTTCTCAAAAAAACATTTCGACAAAAAAGCAAGAGTGGGAGCAATGTGTACGTCACAATATTTCTACGGAAAAAGTGTAAATTTTACGTTCCAACGACGTAAATGAAAAAGATCACTGAATAAATGTTTTTTTTTATGTTTTTTCGGTAAATTTTACAATAAATAAGATGAATTCTAATAAATCATTCTGGTGTTTCATTTTCTCGGAATAATCGGCTTTGAAAAATGTAAAATGAATTCTAATAAATCATTCTGGTGTTTCATTTTCTCGGAATAATCGGTATTTCTCTTGAAAAAATGTAAAATTACAATAAAATATTACAAAATTTATCTTTCTTTCAATGCAAACTTTACATTTTTTCATATGAAATAAGTTTTCATTTAAAAATAATAAATCTTACAATATAGTCAATGAAAATTTTATGGGATTTATCAGATAACGTAGAATCATTTTTTATTTATGCAAAAATTACACAAAATTATGGTGTATTTCGCAGATGTCGGCCACGGTCCCAAATTTTACAATAATCTGTGTAAAAATCGCAGGATATTTTTCTCAGTGCAATACTGACATTAATATTCAAGTATAAATATTAATAATTATCAGTGTTCATATTTCAAATATTGATATTAAAAATGTTTTTATTAATATCATTTATACTATTACTAATATATTAATATTATTTCTGATTTATAATGTTATTAAAATTATTAACGACATTATTATTCTATATAATATTATTGAAGTAATTGTTATTGATAATAATATTGTTAATATCGATATATTAAAAATAATAATAATAATAATAATAATAATAATAATAGTACTGTTAATAGTATTCAAATATAAATATTAGTAATAATTAGTATTCATATATCGAATATTATTATTATTATTATTATAGATATTGTTATAAATATCGATGGTATTAATAATATCAATAATAATAATAATATCAATAACGATATAATATTGATAATATTGTCAATATTTATATTTTGAATATTATCAATATGATTGATAATATTATTATAAATATCATATTGATATCATCATTTATTCTATGAACATTATCAATATTATTAATATCATCAATAATATCATCATTATCGTTATTAATTGATTGATTGTTGATATTATTGAAGTCGTTACAAATTTCTTGACAGACTGCGGAAGAAGTTTCACTTCCCTCACGCGTTCTGCTAACACACAAATATTTTTTTCGATTTTAAAGTTTTTTTTTTTCTCAATAACTATCAAAGATGGCAGAAAAAACCTATCATGTGGGCAATAGGGTTTTCAAAGACG
Source organism: Aphidius gifuensis (assembly GCF_014905175.1). Lineage (NCBI taxonomy): Eukaryota > Metazoa > Arthropoda > Insecta > Hymenoptera > Braconidae > Aphidius > Aphidius gifuensis. The sequence continues at coordinate 18,419,139 of NC_057788.1, read as the reverse complement.
CATCATTTAAGCCTGATACGATGCCTTTATGTCAATTAGTTCGTAAGTTATGAACGCTTTCTTTTTGTTCTAGAATACAAAACTGTGGCTGAGCCTATGGCTCCTAGCCTCCGTAAAACAATAACAACAATAATGTATTTTGATTTATTTGATGAATTAATTACTGTTGGCAAATTTTTAAAAAATAGATGTGACTCACCTGTTAATTTCTAAGGATAATGTGGCTAAAAAAATCAACAGGTATCTCACATCCTCTCCTTAGGAAAAAATAAATTAAATTCGTATTGACAAATGTCTCATAAAAGTTTCATCAAGTTAATTCCGACGTCTTTCTATTCGTCAATTAATTCTTTGAAAAAAAAAAATAATTTTACCTCGGCATGTAAAATGAATTCTTTAACTGTCTCTGCTCTTTCTAGTTTATAATCTTTTCGTTCAGGAAATACTTTCAATGGAACTTGTACGAATGATGGTAACATTGAAATCATTATTGCACTTTGATAATCTGTTACATTAAATAAACGAATTATTCATCAAATATTTAGAACAGGAATTACTTAATTTTATTTTCTTACTTTCGTTTGCAGTATTTTCAATATCGTTGTACTTGAATCGTTTCGAACGAATGTCTTATAATCAATTTTTATCTGAATTAAATTTTCAATTTTTTATTACAATTAAGTTTTAAGAATGTAGTAATTTATTTAATATAAAAAAAATTAAGGAACATTACGATTTAATTTATTTCTTAAGTTAATGTTGATAAAATAAAACTTACAAACCAGTTTCAATCCATTGCCCGGGTGAGTAGAAAAGAAATAGAAGAAAACATAGACAAGTAAATAGAAGCATTTCAAGTCTCCACTTTCAATAACATGCTTCACTCTAAATTTAGAGGTATCTTTCCACAATTCGTTAACAGTTTCTGGTAGATCAAAATTATGTTTTAACCATTCAACTTTACTTCCAATCTCATAAGGAAAATCCACTTCCAAAAAAAAAAATAATAATAATAAACAAAATATAAAAACGCATAGTTACTAATAATCAGTTCTGAAATTTAAAAAAAAATTTCTTTGTATTTATTGTATTGACAAATAAAAAAAAATAATTGTGTCCTTTCTTCAAAGTCAGCTAGATGAACTCACCTAGATAAACTTGTGCAACAGATGATGAGTTTTTAGGTTTTTTTCTCTGGCATTTGTAGTGACATAAGATCTTAATAAGACACCTTGCCAAAATTTGCATCTCCACTGTAATAATCATTTAGCTCTAACCTTATCGTCAGTTACTGTGTTGGTTTTACCTGTCACGTATCAATACTCTGCTTTTCCAGTTGAAAAAAGACTTTCAATTTTTCGTGACAATTTAACAAATCGTGTTGAACCTACACTGAAAAAAATCTTCTATGAAATAGAAGTTTCCTTCTTGCAAATAATTTTCTTGAATCATGAACAAAATGTTGAAAGGAAAAAAAATTTCTTGAATCGAGACGTCTATGTCATAATCCATGACATGTACGTCTAGTTCCGAGAAACATTTGTCTGAATTTTAGAAGTATCCTTCTTGGATTATGACAAAAAGTTCCTTGGTTCAAGGCAATATTGTCATAATCCAAGACTATTTTGTTATAATTTTAGAAGCATCCTTCTTGGATCATGACAAAAAGTTTCTTGCTTCAAGGCAATAATGTCTAATCCAAGAACATTTATGTTATAATTTTAGAAGTATCCTTCTTGGATCATGACAAAAAGTTTCTTGCTGCAAGGCAATATTGTTATAATCCAAGAACATCTATATTATGATATTAGAAGTATCCTCCCGAGTGGAAAAATTTTCAGGATGCCCTATTTGACCTGAGAACCTGATAAGAAACGGATCAGGATTCCTTATTCAGGAAACCTGACTCATTTCTGGCTTGAATCTAATTGAATACTATCAGGGTGAATGAATAAAAAAAATCTGATTTTTTCCATTCAGTTTTCCTGTTCAGAAAAAGAACAGGAAACCTGAGCATACCCTAAATAAGTTTTCCTGATCAGGTTCTGACTAGAATACTATCAGAATAAATATATTTAATAAATTGTCTTTTTTCACACAGTTTTTCTGTTCGGAAAAGGAACAGGAAACCTGAGCATATCCTGAATAAGGTTTCCTGATCAGGATCTGACTAGAATACTATCAGGATAAATATATTTAATAAATTGACTTTTTTCACACAGTTTTTCTGTTCAGAAAAGGACCAGGAAACCTGAGCATATCCTGAATAAGGCTTCCTGATCAGGTTCTGACCAGTATACTGTCAGGATAAATATATCAAATAAATTGACTTTTTTTACTCAATTTTCCTGTTCAGAAAAGGAACAGGAAACCTTAACGTATTCTGAATAGGGAACCCTGATAAGATTCTGACAAGAATACTATCAGGATAAATATTTTTTGGATTTAATTTTAATTTTAATTCTAAAACAAAATAACAACGGACAATTTAACAAATTGTTATATTTTATTTTTACGTTAAATTTACGTCGCAAATTCTAATTTAAGTTTTTTTTGGTTGATGTAATTTATGAAAGCAAAAAATCACATCAGATCATCGTCAGATGGCATGGCCGAGCGTGTTAAGGCCCGTAGTTGTAATCTGAAAAGTGTTACCGACTGAGCGATAGGGGAATGTCATGTTTCACCTGGGCTCCTCATTATTTATAAAAATAATCATAAATAAATACTTAACAACTTAAAAAATAATAAAAATCTGTCAATAAATAACAACAAAATAATATTCAATAATAAAATTCGGGAAATATATACATAATTTCCTCTAAACAACATCAAAAAATCTGACAGCCAGGAAAGTGGGGTTATACCCATCTTTTCCCATGGCAACATGGCTGAACAAAAATCCTCCAAAAGGAAAGCAGATATAACAATAACAAATAACAACAACAAAAAAATAACACCACAAAGAAAACATGACCCACTTAGTATTGAATATCAATATAAACAACTTATGAAAGATTATGGACCTGAAATAACAGCTGCAAGACAATTCAATGCTCAACTCAAAAATAACACTCAATCAATATCAAATCCAATAACAAGATTGCCACTAATCCAACAAGCAACACAATCAACAAGTCAATCAACAAACACAGAGAGTTTATCATCTAACACTGACTACACCAAGTGGATCAAGCCAAGAAAAACAACAAAAATAAAAAATAATCAACCATCGGTACACTCATCAACTGAAAGTATCAATAAATACTCAGACATTGAAGATGAACAAGAAACCAACAGGTTAGTTAATGATCTAGATCAAAACAAGACTCTAAAAACAGCAAATCAATCAACTACCAACAACACCAACAACAATGTCACTAAAATAAAAAGACCACCACCAATCAATATAATTAATCAAAATATCAAAAATATAAACAACAAACTAAAAAACCTTGATCTGGGAGCTGAGGCTTTCACATCTAAACAAAGATTCACCACAACAGTACAAGTTCTTCCAAAAACACTAGACATTCACACAATAATTTGTAAACACCTGAAAGAATCTCAAATACAATATTTTACATATACTCCTAGAGAACTGAAGCCTAAATCATTGGTCTTAAAAGGCATTCAGGGAGAATATACCGAAGACGAAATACTAACTGAAATAAAATCTAAAATAGACACATCAACAAAAATAATAAAATTCTCAAAAATTCAATTTAAAAAAAACGACACAAATAACAACTATATAATCCAAATAAAACATGATAATAATTCAAAAGACATCACAAAAATACAATACTTAGTCTACCAAAAAATAAGATGGGAGTTCTTAAGAAGAAAAAAAATTTTCCAATGTAAAAACTGCCAAAGATTGGGACATGCAAGTTCCAACTGCAACCTACCATTCAGGTGTGTAAAATGTGCACAGACACATACACCTGGTTCATGTACAATTGATAAAGACTGCCAAGACAAAAATAAGTTACTATGTGCCAACTGTGGTTTAAATGGACACCCGGCATCATACCAAGGTTGCCCATTTATAAAATTAAACTTAAATGCAATAAAACAAGATGAAATCAACAACAAACAACAAAAAACCAGCAGAACATTTGATGCCCAGGCATCACTGAGAACTGGTTCATCTTATGCCAACATGGTCAACAATACAATAACAACAACAACAACACAACTCAATCAAAACCAAGAATGGATTAATATAATAAAAGATGAACTAGCAACCAGCATCATAAAACAACTAACAGCATCATTAACTACACTAATCTCAAACCAGCTAAATAACATGATGGAAAGACTTGACACACACGAATACAACATTAATTGCCTCATTGAAGCTAATACAAATATTACCAAGGAATAATTTGAATTCAATAAAATAAAATAAAAAAAAAAAAAAAAAAACAAATAAATAAATAAATAATTGACACTGGAATTAAAATCAACATGTCAACAATCAAGACCAATAATGATCGCCATGGTGTTGTCTCAACAGTCATCGTACTATATGGATAACCTTCAATTACAACCATCTCTAGTATTATTTATTTATTTTACTTTTTTTTTTACAACAATAACGATATGTTGGTTTTGCCTCTCGGCCTTTCCCAACATTTAATTCATCAATAACATTTCCACAAACACAACCAGTGATCACAACAAAAATGACAGCAACAAATCATCCATCTTGAGATAAAATAACCAGCCTGAATTCGAGTTGCCTGGACCCACCAAGCCATGTCTTCAACATGATCCCCTCCCACTGTAAATATTGTATAGTCCCTTTTTTAAGTTTTTTCTACGACTAATTTAAAACAAAATAAAATGTAATTCAATTTTAAAAGAAATAAACTTTTTAAAAAAAAAAAAAAAACGTAGTTGTAATCTGAAAATTCCAAGTTCGCGTCCCGCTAGTGGTCAGGTAATTTAAGTTATGTTAGGTATATATAATCTTTTCGTTCAATATCTGTTTCATCATTAACATTGCTATAGTAAATTAGTTAACCGATTCACAAAACATCAAATAATAAAAAACAATTTTTTGAAGTGAACCTTCTTTAGAATGGGTAGTTATAAAAAAAAACAAAAGATGGGTGCATTGAAAGTAACGCAATGAAGGTAGTCAATTATAATTAATTTATTAATTTAATTATATATTTATCTTTTGTTTTTTCCTATTTACTGTTTATTTCCTTGACTACGATAGATTGAATTATCTTATTGAACATCAGACAAATATACTAAGGAATACTTCTGTTTTAATGTAAATTATTTTAAATAAAACATTATAGATCCAGTTAAAAAGAATTATTAATCACAATTAGTGAAAGATAAATTGAAACCACCAAAAAACATTAATCAATAAGTTAAATATGATGAGAAAACAATGTATACAAGCACAAGAATATACTGGACAATTTCCATCACCAATATCATTAGCAATACCAGAAAAACTAAATGCTTTACATCAAAAATATCGTGCATTAGAAAAATACATCAGCTGGTTATTGTCTATCAAATCCATATTGATTGCCAAGATTATGTGAATTGATTAAGAAACTTATGGGTTCATTACGTGATCTAAGTTTACCACTTCTTGAGCTACAAGAAGTTATATCAACAATACCTATTAGTATACCAATATCAGTTGAAAAAAAATAGGTAAATTATTAAAACTTTATGGAAGAAAGTGTTCACAAAATAAAGATGAGCTAATATCACGTAGTACTAGACGTGTTACATTTGCTGCATTACAAAAACGTCAATTTCGAAAATTCTTTACATTTCGTCGAAGAAATGGTTTTATTCAGGATAAAATATATCGTCATTTAGAACCAGGCTGTGCATTTCAACTAAAATTGAATCTTATTAAAGCATATGATCTAGAGCATAGAGATCCATCAACAACAACAACAACAACAACAACAACAACAACAACAACAACGGCAGCAAAACCATGATTTGTATGATCCTTTCGAGTCTGATGTCAAAATTATTTATGATTCATTTCATCATCATCATCAACAACAACAATAAAAACAATAACAATTTAATATTAGAATTAATGAAAATTATTAGTTTTTAATGGTTATTTTCCATTTAATATTATATTTCCAAGTTATGTTAATGAAAAAACAAGTTGTGTTCGATTGAAAAAAAAAAAATTGTTTCATCACTATAATCATGTTCTATTAATATAAATATTCATGAAAGAATATTATGCTGTTTTACTTATAATGTATTAATTAAACTTTTTTTCCAGATATTTTTCGAGATGTTTTTACGTCAATAGTTTAATTGAAAATGATGAAAAAATTCTAAATTTTTTTAGTCGATTGTTTTTTTATTTACCATGGTTACGATGCAAAAATCAAACTAGTTTTTCCAGATATTTTTTGAGATTCATAATCAATAATGAATAACTGAACGAATTAGTTGACTCAAAGGGGAACCGAAAAAGACCGCTAGTTTAAAATATAATAATGCAACTAGGAATCCTTCGATCACTCTTTGTTAGAATTTCTGAAGAAGTTTCACTTCCCTGTGCGTACAATAACACACATATTTTTTTTTTTTAAATTACTTGATCCGTTTCAGATTAGGAATCCTGTTCCATTCCTGATCAGGTTTCCTGATCTGATTCCGATCAGATTCCTAAAAAAAAGCGTTACATTCTGATCCGTTCCTGAATCCTGATCCATTCCTGTTCAGGTATCCTGGCTCTAACCCTACAATTAATGTTTGCTCTAAACTATATTTTTTTTTTTTTATCTTATAAAATGTTTGTTTCTTTCACGTTGATTGTAACACAACAGAAACAAAAAATTTTCGATCAGAAATCTTGCATCTGTGGTTAAGTTGGTTAAGGCAAGGTATTAGCATAGGTAGACTTTAGGGTAACAGAGGGACGAGTCCGAGCGGTTGTCACAAAGAAAAAAAAAAAAAAAAAAAATTAGAGCAAACATTAAAAAAAAACAACTTTCAATGAATTACAATAATTGAATTTTTTTTTTATTTATTTATTCAATTATTCAATCTTTATTTTTCTTGTTAAAAAACAATGGTGTCTTGAAGCAAGAAGTTTTTTGTCATAATCCAAGAAGGATACTTCTAAAAATCAGACAACTGTTTCATGGAATTCTTGAATTATATTTATAATATAATAATATCTTATATAATAATTATACTATGAACGTAGAAAGCTTACAGCATATGAAAATCAACTCGCAATTCGACATTAAGTATTGCATCTGCTACAAAAGTAACATGAGATGAAGCTAATTTTCGCATGACTTTATAATTTTCCAACACCGATATTCATGGTATTGACGATTTTAGTGTCGTAACTAAATCGCGAATCGGATTACATAAATTAATGGTTAAATCCAATGAATCATAATTTTTAATAATATAATGTCTATTGATTTCTTATCACAATACTCTTTCTAAAGCGTCGAAATTTTCATAATGACAAGTTCACCTGATGTACTAGATTGTCTTTCATCAGTGTAATCAACATCTAGTGGAATTGATATCAACTGACCCAGAAAATCGACTTTTTATCCCTGATGTCTCCTTCAGTCAACTTCAAAAACAATTGCTCTAAAAATATTCATCAATTTTTTTCGATTTTTCATAGTAATTTTCTTTAAATCATCAGGACAAGGTCTTCAGGTTTTGAGCTTATCTCTCTAATATTTAAGAAAATTAATTTCAACTTACATTCGAAAATTTGTTTTAGAGAATCTAGATTCCATTTTTTCAATCTATTGATTACAAACTCATCCCGCAATTAACAGTCGCAATTTAAATTCATAAATAATAAAAGACTTGCGACAGACACAAAATATTTACATTTATTATTATTGATTTATTATGCATTTGTATCACCATATGACTGTGGTGCGTGAGCATGATGATTTTCAGGTCCGTTGGAATAGTAGTAGTCAGTTGCGGCAAAGAAATATTTCGTTGCGCCAGGGGACGACCAATGCTGGTACTCTAGACCGCTGCGCCAGCGACATCGTTTTTTCAATGTATCAATGTTATCATGATCGTTATGTTTAAGATTCGTATTATCTGGTGGGAAGACAATTAAAAAATGAACATATCGAGTATTATATGTTTAGGTATTCGTGCATATGATTGGCAAAAATAAAATAAATCAACAGCTTTGTATGTTTCCATGCAGAAGATACTTTAATATGATCCTGCTTTTCAGTTGCAACATCATTAAATATAAACAAATAATTTGTTCTTGCTTCGTCAACTGGTACTATTTGATCATTATCAGAAAATTAATAATAATTCATTCCTTCAAGTGGTTCTAGTAACTTTTCCAAATATATATATTCTGGTTGGTATAATGATTTACTATAAATGTAATAATTTGCAAATCGTAAATCATATGAATCAACAATTAAACTCATTAAACTGTTCGTTTTAACACAATTACTTTCTACAATTATCACACATCTTATTCTATTTGGTAGTAAATCATCGTGTCTTTTTTCGATCAACATATCACCATTATTTTATGTAATTATATCAAAGTTTATGAATAGTAACATTAGAACTTGTTTCTGGTATTGAATCGTGATGAGCACTGACCTTGAATCATATTTATTCGACTGTTTCATACCCCAGCAAATCAGTCTGCTCAGAACTATGATTGAGCGTACATCACAAAAGTTAAAAAAAAAAAAACGACTTGGAGAAGAAAAAATCTATAAAATAATCAAAAATAACCATTTAATAACTTTACCCTTTAGGTCTCGGAGCTGGCTGATGGCACCGGGACTGGTGATAGTCCGTGGTTGGTTTCCGATGAAGCTAGCTGACTCCTTGGTAGAGTTGGCTGGTGACTTAGTAATGTTGACATGCGCCTATGGAGGAGCTGGTTGATATCGCTGGTGAAGCTGGCATGACTCCTTGGTGGAGTTAGCTGACTCAGACGATGACGTCGACTGGGTCCTGGTGTGGAACTAGTTGATGTCACTGATGAGTCCAACCAAGCTCCCGATGCGTGGTGCATGCTCTCGAGGGTGATTTACGATGATGATAATAAAATGAACAATATTATGAATACTGATCGTAATATGAATAGTCAATACCAACAGAAAACTCAATAAAAGAAACTTGAAGTTTTATCACCGCAATGACTCCAAAAAAAGTTTCACTTCCCCCGGGTGTACCCGCAAGACGCATAATTTTTTTTTTTTATAGCAAAGCTTGATACAATAGAATTTTAAATTATAAAAATCATTTATTTTTATCGTCATCATCATATTTTTAATGAATTTTTAAAAGTTAGCGAGGAATGAGGTTACCTCTATTTGATGTATATTAGGCTCGGTAGTAATTTTGCGCTTTCAATTTTTTTTTTTTTTTCGGTATTATTATTTTTTTCCTCTTACTTGACACGAGGCACTACCGTGCCTCTCGATATATTATATACAGGCTCAAGAAGTTCGTCTGTTATTTCAGATCGCCGAAAATACATGGCAACATGGTGAAATATAGTAAAAAAAAAGACGATCTGAACCTCGTACATTAGAAAAATGGCCTCAAAAAATGGCATTCTAAAAAAGGCATTACTTTTTTTGGCCTCTTAAAAATGGCCTTTTAAAAAAAGCCTTATTTTTTGAGGGAAGAGATTTTCTTTGGGAGAGAGAATTTCTTTGGGCCAAAAACATAAGACCTTTTTTAAAAGGCCAAAGAAAAACAAGGCCTTTTTTAAAAGGCTACTTTTAAGAGGCCAAAAAAATAATGCTTTTTTTAAAAGGCCATTTTTAAGAGGCCAATAAAAAATAAGGTCTTTTTTATAAAGCCATTTTTTGAGGCCATTTTTCTGATGTACGAGGTTCAGATCGTCTTTTTTTCTAACTATATTTCACCATGTTGCCATGGTATTTTCGGCGATCTGAAATAACGGACGAACTTCCCGAGCCTGATTATATATTATAAATGTTTATACTATATGAGTCTTGACTTGCTAATGTATTAGAAAAAATCTGTCGAATATAATTTTTTTCTTTTTTTTCCTACGATGCCATTAAATTTATTGCGTAGCAATAAAAACAATTATCAATCCATTGGTGATAGATACAAAGTCATTTCTACTTAATTTTCATTTTTTATAACAAAAACAATAAATAATCTGTGAATATGAATAATTCCTGTCAGAACTTTATAATATTTCTAGAATTTAATGTTTCACTCCTATTCTGTAACGCAATCTATCAATTTCGTAACAATGGAACTAGAAGATATTTTTTCCCTGTTCAAACATGATTAAACTTGTCGAAACTTGTTTTATTATATTCTACAAACTTTTTTGTAATGTTATATTTTTTGTTATCTTATCTTCTATGGAGGGAAGAATAATTCTAAAAAAATTTACAACTTAAGAAAAATTTGGTTTTATTTCATTTATTTAATGATAAAATTAAGTTCTGCATTGACAGCACCTTCTTTACATTTGAAACAATCTTTCTCTTGAACATAATGGAATTGTCCAACTTAATCTTCACAAATATCCAACGTTTTAATTTTTGAATTGTTGGATTTGAACGTAGTTCTACAGATAATTTCTCCTGAGTTTCATTAATTTGATGTGGTGCAAATTTTATTTACTGTATTTTTTCATGTCTGCTCTTGTTGAAAATGTTTCAATATACCATGAGTTATATCTCTGTTTATTTTCATATGCACATTTGTGAAAACTGCATAAAGAATGTAATATAATATGTCGTATTGCTGGATGTTCTCTTTCTTGAACTTCTGTATCAAGACAACCCAGTTCTTCAAATAACTACGTCATTGAAGTGAAACGTGAAATTAATGTTATCTATTCTTTCTATTCTTTGACAGATGAATAACAAAACTTTCCAATAAATGCGTCATTGATTATTTCTAATAAATCATTATATTGGTCATGACCAGCTTGCCAAGATATTCCACGATAATTCTTTTCACAATTATTCACAGTTGTTTATATTCTTCAGTTAGATATGATCTTTCAAAACGTGGTTCGAATGATGTTATAGTTGCTGAAGATCTTGAATCACGAGGTTGGATAACAACAACTTTCTAACAACAAATAGACCTTCAGTTTCTTGAAATTATTGAAAATCGATGAATGCTGCCATTTTTGTCTGATTTTGTATCAACTAAACTGTGAAGTGAACTGTTCTCAATTGATGGTGTTTCTTTTTATCCTTCTGAATAACTCCTGAACACTCCCTTATTTACTATCCCTTCCATGACTTATTTACTCAAATTATTCTCTACCCCTTCCATAACTTATTTACCCCTACCATTTTCTACCCTCACCACAACTTTTTTTACTAATGTCAAATAGATAAAGAAATTTACTTTATATTCTGAGGAAATGATAAAATTATTTGAAATACTTTCTGTAATTTGTCCTGATGATGCAAGTGCTGAGTTCCAACCTTCAAATTAATTGGTTCTCAGTTCGAGCCATCATCTAGACAAATTTTTTCATAAATAATCAATACTTTTTCCAATAACCACTAGCACTATTAGTTGTTCATAATTATCGATAAAAAAATAATCAATAATATCGATCATTGATAGTGACTGTCTTACCAACCATCCAATATGGCATCTTTTTAAAAAACAATATGACATCCTTAAAAAAAAAAAAATATGGCGTCTTCTGAAGAAACAATAGGGCATCCAGAACTTGTGATTCCCTAGGATGATTAAGGAGGGTTTAATCATTTTTTGGACTCCCTGGGGTTACCTTATGGGTTCCACGACATCAACCACGAATCACGGAGGGGGTTATGGATCTTGGATTTGTATTTAATTGCACTTCAAATAATTTGTTCAAAATTATGATTCACGCATTGATCAAATTTCATTTTTTTTTTCTAGGAAATTCTGATATGATATAGGATTTATATTGATTTGTGTTGCTTTAAAAGATACGGATCTGAAGTTGGCAGGGAAACTAGCAGCAGAACGAGAGACGAATAAAAGTTCGGTGCCCCGCACTTCCAAATGCGAATAAAATAGAAATTTTCCCGCGATTTTGTGTCAAGAACACTAAAGGTCTGTATGAAGTATCTCTAAATTGATTTTCAACTTTCACGACTGATGTTGAGTGTGAAAAGAAGTAAAATGTAACTATTTACTATATTGTTTAAATTTCAAAGAAATTTTCTACACAAACTTATTCTTAAATTTTCATTTTCCCAGGTAGAAATTAGTCTCGAGGTTTGAGGATCGAAACCGGAATGACGTCAAAGCCGAGCTCGATTCTATATTGAAATGTTACGCTATTCGACGTCGAAACAACATCCGAGGCTAAACCGAGTTAAAAAAAAAAAGATAAAGAATATTTCAGATTGTTGTTTTTTAAATCATTTATAAGAGTTTTATTATAAATAATGATGGAACCAATAATTATAACTAATTTAATCACACATTAAGTTATTCTCATTTAGTTTATTGTCTACCTCGATTTGAACTCGATTTAACCGTATTTCAAGGTTGCACATTTATTCCTAACCTACATCGTTTTCTTAGATCTTTGAATTTTCTATTTTTGATCATGGCATAACTAAGGACAATCAGTAGCTGAGGAAAAATGTAGCTAAGGAAAAGGTGTAGCTAATAAAAAGATGTGACTAAGTAATTGATGTAGCGTATCACATAATTTCTTTGGCCACATCAATTACTCAGCAATCTTTTCGTTAGTAACTACTTGTCTTCAATTATTCATTTATTTAACAAAGAAAATACATGTATTCTATTTCCATGAATTTAAATGTCTGAGGACAAGAATTGATGTGGCCAAAAAATTATGCGGTAAGTTACATCAGTTCCTTAGCTACATTTTTTTCATAACTACTGCTTGTTTTTAGACACTTTCATTTATAAAAATAAATGTATTCTATTTGTTGAATATATAAATGACTGAGGACTAGTAGTAGCTTAGAAAAATATGTAACTAAGAAATTGATGTAGCTAAAGAAATTAACAGGTCAGCCACATCTTTTCCTTGGCCATTTGTTGATAGCTTGTAATTAATTTAAACAAATTAATGACCGATGGCTACGCAAACGATGTGACTTACTTGTTAATTTTTTTAGCTACATCGATTCTTAAAAATTAACGCATGAGAAAAATTTTCAGTTCGTTAATTTTAAATTTTTCATCGTATGCATCTTGTCATGCACTATAATTTGACAGTAATTTTCTAGTAGAAAACGAACTTGCTAAAAATAAAAATATGAAGTACAGCCAAATCCATGTGGGTTAAAGTTGTTAACTTTGACACCGTTTATCGTTAAAAACCACGTATGATAGAATTTTAAAAAATGGACAAGACAGATAATTATTCCATTCAATAAATATGTCTTAAAAAAAAAATCGAGTAGAAATTCAATTATTCAAAATTGACCTTGAGAGACAGAGTTATATTTTCACTCCCTGATGTCTCGAAATCATGAGTTTCACTCGTTCTCAAATTCCGTTTTGTATTATCATAAGCTGAGTATAATGGCTCATTTGGAATTAGACTTTTATGAGACTTATCCTAATGTACATAACATTGCTTGTTGGCATTCTTAAGGTTGAGTTGGCATTCTGGAAAATTGAATAATATTAGCAATTTTAAATGTGAGCTTAATCAATGAGTGGTGACTACGATACTTGCGATTAGCGCTGATCAAAGGAATTAGTATTCAAGAATAATGATACTTGCTCTTGAAATATCCATAAATAAAATAAGTCACATTCTTAAAGTGAATAAAAAAAACATCCAGTCTACTAATACAGTCAGATTTATCTGACAAGAAAAAAAAAAATATTAAATGAATCTCATCAATCGTCTGAAGTTCGTCGTTAACCATCTAACTCTCCATAATCTGATGAACTTCGTGATCAATAATCAAATTTTTTTCAAAAAATGAATTGACGCATAGAAGGACGTCGGAGTTAACTTGATGAAACTTAGAAAAGATAAGAAGCCCTGTGGTCTAGTGGTCAAGGCGTTTGCCCGGAAAGCAAAAGACCCGGGTTCGATTCCCGGCGGGGGAACTTCGTTGTTTTTTCTAAGTTTCTGGTTTTTTTCAAAAAATGAATTGACGCATAGAAGGACGTCGGAGTTAACTTGATGAAACATGCCTGAAATAGCCACTATTCTACTTCTAATAATTTACCATAATCGATTCAAAAAAAAGTTATGCTATTTATGCACGATTTGACCTATGTCTACTTCCATGATTTCAGTAGTGAATTGAACCTACGGTCTTTTTGTTAATATGACGCATTGGGTTTTGAATCGGGAATCGAGCAAATACAGTCCACAAACGAAATTATTTCAATAATCGAATTGAATTTTATATCTTAATCACGTCGATTATTTATAATAAATTTTATTCCTTATTTTCCATTAGAAAAAAACTATTTGAATAAACTCCAGTCCTTGGATCAACCGCTGATTGCTGGACGAGTTATTTGCCGATAAAAAAAAATAACACATGCAAAGAAAAGCATGAACTGGTGACGCTCAATAAGTACATTAATTAATTTTATTAATTTGTTAATTACTGTCAATATTTTTAGTATCAACTCATTTATTATTTTTATCATGCTTATATAATACTGTTAAAAAATTGGAATAAAAATTAATTAGTTTTATCCTTTTTTTTTTAAAATTTTTTTATAAGCAATTTTCTTATATTTTTTTATAAATTCTGTTTTTCTTGACTTGCTACTATAAATTTTTTATAAGCTCTTTTGACAATCAATTAAATTTTAAACAAAAAATAAATTGATGCGACCAGTAAATTGAAAAAAAAAAAAAATCTAAAAGAAACTACGAAAAAAAAATTTTCGGGTGAACGGACTTTAAAAAACACAAACATTGGAATTCAGTTAGGTTGTTTCGCGGTGCCGTGGGCCTGAATTCCCTTTGTCTACGGAAAAAATATTTTTAGCATAGGAAATTTTAATTTTTTTTTCTTTTTTCGATAATAATTTTTTTTTCAATACTACTGTTTTTTTATTGAAAAAAGTTTTTAATTTTTTAACAATTAAAATCGTTATTTTGAGTGTATTCTTTTTTTGTTTTTATAGTGTAAAATTTTTTTGAAAATATATTTGTTGCATAATCGTATCTATTTCTCCCGGCTTATAATGTCTTGAACTTCAGTCGCTTTATCGATATATCGACGTGACTATGTGTTACAGTCCACAAAATATCGATATATTACATTTTTAGTGAAAAAATGATAATATAAAAAATACCACTTTAGAAAAACCATGTATGATAGAGAGTTTTTGGGTTTACAATTATAATAAATGATAATTCATGTATTAATGATTCAATTAATTTGACGGGTAAAAACTGGAAAGACTGTAGGTGTTATTATGTAAAAATCTTCATTCATATGGTACCAGTATTTATATCCCTAGGGATATTTGGTAATTCACGGTTAATTGTGAGAGTCCTGACAAAATTAGTTATTTGACTCTCGTACACTCTCGCACATAATTAAAGTCTGAAATCTTAATCACAACATTTTTTTATTTACAAATACTGTGAAAAATTCAGTATTGTTGAAACACTATTATCAAAGAATATCGTTCTATTTATATATATACAGTAATATTGTTTTAATTTTTCTTACTACAATGGGAAGTATTGGAATTCAGGCCTGTGGCACTCCTGTGATGAGGGACGTGACTTATTGTCGATTCTAACCGCTCTACTATTCGTAGATCTCTTTACATTTTGTCTCGTTTTGCCAGGTTTCAAAGTAACTGACTTGAATTTTTTTCGTAAAAAACTTTTTTTTGCTTATATAGCCGCTAGATATTTTACTTATCTTTAGTTATAGTCAAACAATTAATATCTACATCATTTTACTAGCAAAGTTTTTTACTTAGCCAAACAATCAGGATAGAACTACGAATAGTAAGAAGGCCATAATCTACAAAAAGCTGCCACGAGGGGCTCCCTAAATTGCAACGGACCTGAATTCCGGTGCGTCCGTCATGCTGAGCATCTTGACCCACTGATGTTCTTGAAATGCCGATTGATTGAACAGCTATTCATAAAAAGAACCCATTCATATGCGACATCTCAATCTATTTTTGATGAAGTTATAACCACGTCAGTATTTACTCATGAAACATAAAATTGTTATTTTCTTTCCAAATATGATTGTTTTTAAATTATCCATTATGTTCTAGTTTTCTTGAGTCAATAAATAGTGAAGTCACTTATAAATCAGTCTCAAAGAGAATGCATACGTGGCACAACTTAATGGTACCACCAATCAATAATTTATATTACGAGGTACAAAGATTAACCCGGAGTCGTGAGTGGGCTGGATTATTAAATTATAGTGGTGGTACAATATTAATGGCATCAATTACTTCATCTGACTGTAGATGAGCTTAATTTTTAGTGAAGTCGCTATTGTGGCTCAGTATGCTTTATATGTTAATTAATATTCTTTTATTGTACCTTTGTCACCAAAATAAACAATGGTTCAAATTGGTAGCATGAGACGATTATGAGCAGGCTTGAATTGATCTACCACTCACATATAGATGTATAAACAGAAATGCCCGATCAGCAAAGAAACGTTACGAAATCAATTTCTTATACGTTTTCACCGAAACGTATTAAAAAAACCTATTTGAAACGTTTTCAATACGTTGCTGTACTTTTCAATTGACGTGCTACTAAAATAAAGCATTTTACGACGTATTCTGAAAATCAATGTAAAACGTTTTAAACAAAATATTATAAAAATGTTCCCATTTAGTAAATTTTGGAATGTTTTCATAACGATCTTTTCGAAATGTATCGTTAACGTTCTGAAATGACCAATTTCCATTTTGTATTTTAACGATATCCAAAAAATGTATTCAATGGCTTCCAGGAATTAACTTTGTTAAAATGCTCTATTAAATACACTCCGAATACGTTTCGGTGAAATGGATCGTCAGGCATTCGTCAATCTTGGAACATATTGGACATGCTCAAGAAACATTTTATGTTAATTTAAACTGGTGCATTTTTTGTCCATCCCGAAATGAAAAAATCAAATATTCGAAATGTATTATTGATATTTTATAGTGTTTGGATTATATCCGGCGATGTTAATGAGGTATTGTGAGAATACTTATGAGTATTTTCGATATTTTAGTGGTATTAGGAAAAGAATAAATGAAGAGCTCGAAGACTGGGTCTCGGATACAATTATCCCTGACAGGTATTTTTAATGTTTGAGTATTTTGAAAGTCTTTGAAAAGTATTCTATTCTGCAATAGTTTGGTAGGAAAAGCATATAGTAGCAAGCAAAAAAAGAAAGGGGGGAAGGCCTAACGTAACGAGGTTCGAATATAAAGAAAGAACTTGTTTTCCATTCTTTTGATTTTCTTCTGACATTTCAGTTCTTTCGTACTTTCACTTCTCAGTTAACAGAAAAGCTCAGTAGGAGACCTTTAATTACATAAACACTTTCCCATCTCTAATAAAAAACTGATGTATCATATCCGCAGCATTATATTTAGATTAAGATTCTCTATTTACCCGTAAAAAAAACTGTGAATTAAAATTTTATCTCAAAAATTGCGGCCAATGCTTCGAGTTTCAAATTAACAATGAAAAATTATTCACAAATGAGGAATAATATGAGCTAGTTGAGTGGCCGCCATTTTTATGGGTGAAGTTTTTATCGTAGAATAAAAATTTAAAATTTCGGTTGCTGATGGCTGGAACTCATTTTTTGATAAAAACATATTTTTTAAGTCAATAGTTTGGCAGAAAAAGTATATAGTAACAAGCAAAAACAAAAAAGGGGGAAAGCCTAACGTAACAACCCGAAATGAAAAAATTGAGGTATTTTGACGAAACACAATTGTGTTTGATACTTGAAATTGTGTTTCTGAGCGCCATTAAAAATACTTTTCGGATACCGATTTAAAAGTATTTTTAGCAAGATAATTATGCTTGACGAGTATTTGAAATACAATTGTATCCGGTTAAAATACCTGCTGATTATTCGAAAAAAATAATTTCAACAATAGACAATCTTATGTATGTTTGCAGATGCCCTATTTTTTACATAATTTCGTTTCTACGCAGGTTTGAACCTATGATTTCCTAATTACTAAACCTACACTCTACCACAAGACTATTTTTACAAGTTAATGAATAGACGGTAAGCTGATGGCTAAAAAACTAGACTCAACCGTATACGAAAAGAATGTGTCAAATGGTAGTCTTTGAGACCTAGAACACATTGCACATACCCTCAAGCAGTTTTTTGGTCACTCATCCACAGGTAAGCCAGGAAAAAATTTGATTATTCAGACTCCTCATAATTACGTAATTTTTTGTTTAAATACTTTTAATTTTAATATATTAACTTAATTTTAAACTCTCAAGCAAATTAATTGTAGCCCTGCCGAGATATTAATTTTTGAAAATTAAAAAAATCACGAATTATAAGAGACGTTACAATTGCTTGGCGAGCTAGGATATTTTTTTTTAATGTATTTTAAATATAAAAAAAAAAATCTCAAGCAAAAAAAAAATATCTTTACTTTATCATCATTTGCCATAACTAATTATAGTTAAATAGCTATTGGCAAATGTATCTGAGGAAAAGATGTGGTGTCTCCAGCATGATTACTAGAATAAATTGTAAATGTTAATATAATGATAGAAAAAATTACTAAATAATTATAAATTAATTCATAAATAAATTATTTAACTCTAAAAATAATTCGAGTTTATTATATAATATGGTGCTTTGATATTGAAATTTTTCTGAGTCCAAAAACTGGAGTATCAGAATACTTTTCAAAGACTTCTAAAATACTCAAACATCTAAAATACCTGTCAGGGATAATTGTATCCGAGACCCAGTCTTCGAGCTCTTAGCTCAAGTATTCTCACAATACCTCATTATTATCGCCGGATATAATCCAAACACTATAAAATATCAATGATACTTTTCGAATACTTGATTTTTTCATCTCGGGCAGCAAATAAACCATCTAAACTCAAATTTTGTGTCGCAAATTTTTTTCGTTGAAAAAAACAAATTTTGTAAATTTAGTAAAGCCACAATTTAGTAAAGAAAATATATTGTATTGACACGACACAACAACAGCGGCAGCAGCCAAAACAAAAAAAAAGGGGGGGAGCTTAACGTAAAGCATCCCGTCAGGGACTTTTTAATACTTGAACGGAATATTCATCGCGAATAACAAACTGATATATCATATCAGTGACTTTATATTGAGATTGAGATACTCTATTTACCTGCAAACAGAACTTTGAATTTTAATTTTATCCTAGAAACTGATTAACAAAAAGTTGATGCTGAAAGAAAACGTAATATTTGTAATGGTTTTTTTTTTATTTTTATTTATTTTTTTATACTAAAAAAATGTTAATATCGTTCCGTAAAAATCATAATTAAATGTTTTAGAAATATATTTGCTATATATATCTGAAAAACGCTTTTGAATGATTGCGTATACACGGATTCATAACTTATCGAATAATATTTACTAAACGTTTTGAATATATTTATTGAACATATCTGGTTCGTATTGAAATTAGAATGTATATGAAACGTTTACGGAGCGTTCAAATACAGTTCTAGAAAACCAATCCGAAACGTTTTTGACATTGACCACTGTCCATTTTTAACGTTTCTGTAACCAATTTTGTCTTTCTTTCATTTTCTTCCTTTCATTCTTTTGAAAATCAAAAAGTTAAGATATTTCACAGAATAGTTTTTCACATATTGAGAATGAATCAAAAAAAATAATGAAATAACATCAAAACGAAAGTTCTTAATTTACATACAGGGAAGCAACGCTTTTTATCCCTTTTTAATAAACGAATTATGTAAAATAAAAAATATAAATAAAAAAAAGGAAGTGGTTCTTTCAAAATTACAAAATCAAATTTACAAACTATCGTAAGATATAACCACTTAGTTTTTTTTATTTATATTTTTTATTTCACATATTTAGTTCATTAAAAAGGAAAAAAAATAAGTAACTTCTGTATCGGTAAATGTTGTCGAAAAAAAAAGAATAGAAAATTTTCACTAGAATAATAAAAAAAGAATTACGAAGATGGTCAAAGTAAATTTTGATTTATTGTTATAAAAAAATGCATTCTAGAAAACCAAAAAAAAGTATATTTCACCTCTTCAAATGTCCTTCATTCAATGGATTTTCCGGAAATACTGTGTCACAAATATTTATTGAAAGTTGTACAATTCTTTTTACAATGAAAATTCGTTGCACGGTATTTCTGAAAAATCTTTCAAATAAAGAACATTTTGAAGAAGTAAAATATATTTTTGATGTGTAAACATCTTTAGGCGCGGGTTGGGTATGGAGTGAAAGGAAAAAACATAGAGTTTAGACGTCAGATCCTTGCGGCGCCATGGTAATCGGTCGGTTAAACCGTTACCATCAGGTGTTCTGTAGTAAAGATGAATTTAAATGCGAGTTTTTATATATTTAATTTATTAATTATTATATATATATGCGCCGTTGTATATATTGATATATATATATACAGTGGTCGACTTCTGGGAATGTTCATTTATACAACATTTGGATTTTGGTTTGGTCCTCAAAACCCCATTTGAAAAATATGCTTTAGTGGTTTTGAGGAGTTTTTATTTTACCAGGTATAATTTTCGGAAATTGAAATGTGAAGTAGGTATTACGACCGATTTATCTTCAATTGATTCCATCTTAAACTATAAATAGTAATGATTCGATGAAAAAATTTAATTATTGACCAAAATAAGAATTTTTTCGTGTGTCCCTGAAACTTCCGTTCCAAGAACATCATTTTTCTATCTAATGGAGATTTCAAGGACTTTTGATAAAAAAGCAACATTACTGCGCTAAATGCATTTTCACGATTCAACTCAAACTGCAAACATGTGCTTAGTGAATTTTCAGTATAAAAAAAATATCACTATGCTTTATAATAACGTTTAACATAATTATATCTGTTTTAATATTGCACGTCCCCGAAACCACCAATAACTACCTTTTTTTTCACACAGAGGCAGTTTTGAGGACTTAATTTTTTGAACCTCAATTCGATGGAACAGTCGAATTTATGAATTTCGATATGAATTTTCTGGCGGTTCTCAATAAGATTCTTCCCTTTCCATGAAATTCATCGTTGAGATTGCAGACAACTGGATAATAACTGTCGATTCTACTTTAATCTAAATGTCTTCAAAACCACCATTTCACGGATTTCGTGTCTCCAGCTATTGGCAGTTTTGAAGACATTCTGAAAAATAGAAAATGCACAGGAATATGCAGAAATAGTGTACTCGTTTTTAAGAATCTTTACGGATATCTGTAATCTATGAGACATAACAACAAGTTTTTTCGAAAAACACAAAAGAAAAATTGTTCATCAAATAATTGTTGAAAGTCCTCGAAAGCACCGTGACATACAATTTTTATAATTGTGGAATGGTTGTTTTGAGGACATATGCTAAAATTTGAATAATAAAAAGGTATTATATTTGTTACGAGTTCTACTGGAGCTTTCTTTGTGTCCACAGAACGTAAAGGTTTAGAAATTTCATAGAACCTTTCTGATAATCTCAAACGATACTCAAATATAAACGGAATTAACGACGTAATTTCAAAACGTCCTCAAAACCACCATACTACGAAATTTTTTTAGCCGTAGAACGGTAGTAGTGTACTTACCAGAGTTCTATGACAGAGGGTGGTCGAAAAAAGGTAGATCGGCGAGGGGACAGGGGACTGCAACTCGATTGGTAAAACAGAGATGGTAAAAAAATATTATGTGTCACTTCAACGTGAGATTTCCCAGTTGTTGATAATGCAGAGATGGTAAAGAAATTCATCATTCTCAATGACCCTGGGTCGGTAATACAGATTTGACCGGGAAAATTAAATTTTGTTATTTTAACATGCGTTTTATCATGTCCCGTGTCCTGGGGCATAGCTCAAGTCTCAAGTCTCATGTCCTGTCTCATTAAATAACAAAAAAACATTTCTTCGAGCCGGGTTCGAACCAAAGACCAATGGATAACTTTTTAATTTCTTTATAACAATATACAATTACAGTCCAGTGCTCTACCAACTAAGCTATCAAGGTTATTTGTAGGACTTCTCACGTTTCATGTCCCATACATAAATATTTTTTTAAATACAATTTTGCAAAAAAAAAATTGCTGACTCTCCATACGTGTCATTTTTTTCAAATCGACCTATGTATATATAAATACAACTTTGCAAAAAAATTAGCTGACTCTTGATACGTGGAATTTTCAAATATAAACTAATAAAATGCTGTCGTAGTATTTAATTGTTTATGATAAAAAATAAATATTAATTTGAAAAAATTAATATGCACGTGAGAATTTGCTGACTCTAAATACGTGTCATTTGAATAGGTACTCCTTCTACTATTCTATTGTATTTATCCCTATATAAACGAGAAGTTTTTCTGAAATTTCATCATTCGAATATCAAGACTGTAAGGAAAGGTAAGAAAGCAATTTAATAAAATACATATATACATTGATAATTAGTATTATATTTTATACATATTTATTTGCTTGAAATTAAAATGTTTGTAGAAAATCAGCATTAAATAAAAATGGAACAACAATTGAATAATGTTGCTAAAATGCAGAGCAAATTTGATGTCAAAAAAATGTCTGAGTTGGAGGTTAATAGAGAGTACAAAGTAACAGCTCTACAGAAGATTTATAATGAATACAATGGAGTTATGGCTACATTAAATGATGAATTTAATGTCTTTCTACCCAGCAGAATCGCCAAGTTTATGAAAAATAATGATTATTTTACAAAAATCGAGAAAGCAGCGATCGATGAATGCTTGGATCTTCTTTTTTTGGGAGGAAAATACAACAAATGTGAGTCCATTTTCTCATAAAACGAAAAAAATTAGAAAAAGTTTGTGAGCTCTTCTTCAAATGTAATTATTATTATCTAGACAAAAAAAAATGATTATAATATAAAACTGATAAACACCAAGACTAAGCGACTTTCAAAAAATTGTAAATTATTGAAAGATTTGACAAAAGATGTTTACTATGCTGTGACAAAAATTCAAAGTTACTGTCGAAAAAAGTCTGGTGCAAGACTATCAGTCGAAATAAATAATAAATATACTGTTTTCTTACCGAAAAATAATACTGAATATTATTTTCATAATAAAAAAAAGTTCCTTGAATTAGAGGATGGTATTAAAAGAAGAGTTTTAACATTCCAATGTATTGGAGAAAATAATCAAGTTGTATTATTAGAAAATTGGCCTAAGCCTATACACACGATATTCAATAAATAAATTACATTTGAAAAAATTTATTTTGTTATAATTTCTTATTAAAAAATTCTTATACCTATATACATTGTAAATATAATTATTCATAATTCTGATTCATTTTCCCATGTATCACGTTCAGAATCGAAACCTAACCATCTTACAAGTACTTTATTTTTACGTTTTTTCAAAATTTTTTCAACAAGATATATATCTGGATAGCGTACTGGACTCAGTTCTTCTTGATAAAAACATCCTTCAACATTGTTATCTTGATAGTCAGCAAGCTTGTAAGTTATCGGTATTGTATTCAATACTTTTGTGATTGTAAAAACTTCAGTTGTCCAATTGGGAGTGTAGCCTTTTTCGAAAATTTTTTTATATTTACTTATTCGCACTTTATCACCAATTTTAAATTTTTTCAACTTTTGTGAAACATTGATTTTGATTATGATATTTTTCTTTATATATCTTTTTCATTGTTTTTAGTTACATTTTTTGGTTTCATTTTCATAGTTCTGTGCTTTGTATTATTATAATTTCTAATCAATTCAGGAAGTATAGTCAACCAATTATAACTGCCTTGGGATGTAAATTTTTCCCCATCTGAATTTTCAGGGTTCTATTAAACCTTTCGACTATACTTGCTTTTAAAAACTATATGTTGAGTACATATTTTTATTATATTTTTCATGAGATTCTTAATTCACTGTTGTACTTTTGCCTTGATCGACATGTAAATGTTTTGGATATCGACCGAAAACAGATTTCATCGCTGCAGTAACATCTTTTGCATTTTTGTCTTGAGTGGTACAGAAAATATTTGGAAAAATTATCAATTATTGTAAGTATAAACTTGTAATTTTGATTTACGGAAGCATATGCACTCATGTCGACAAGATCACATTGCCATGTTTCATCGAGAGCTCTAATGTCAACATGTCTACGTTGATAATATCTGCGAGCAGGCTTGTGTAGCTCATGTGCTACAACGCTTCTCAAATAGTTATTGTCTTCTTTTTTATTATTTTTTATTGTTTTATTCATTTTTATTTTTGATTTTCTAAACGTACTCCCAAATTTTCTGTCAAATAGTGAGATATACTTGCAACTTCTGTACTCGGCTCATCTAATGTATGACGTGATTTTTCAACACTTTTTTGCAATGTGTCCACTTTGATTGTCAGTTTACTAATGACTTCAGTGATAAATTTTTGACTATCTTCTTGCATTATTCCGAGTAGATTATTAGTTTCATTTTTAATTAGAATCAGTGCTACTTTTTTTGAGACAGCATCATTCATGTCTTGAGCATCGGCAATGTGACATAATTTTTTTTCTGCAATGTCATAATTTCCCTCTTCTGTAAATTTGAAACCTTCTCCAGGTGGTCCTTTTATTGTATCGCCATCACTTTTTCCTCCAATAGAATATTTTCGTTTATTTAATAATTGACGTCCGAATATATCAACACTAGACATTATTCCACTCCAATGTCCTTTTAATGACTGTACATTAAAGACTGAATGAACATATATATCAACAAATAATACCAGCTTCTCTTAATTCTTCAATAATTGAAAGAATTTCATTAGCGTGACTATTATTGCCAGCTTTTTCTGAAGCTACAAGTAATTGAAGACGATTGACAAGCTCATTAGGATCATCCCAATATATATAATTTGTATTATTTATTTTCTTATTTTTTTGTAGTGTTTTGTATTTTGGTAATACAAGTGCTGAACCTTTTTTGCTCTCTACTTTTTGTTTTCTCAAAGACTTGACAAACAGTGATACATAATTTTTATATTTTTGTGTCCTGTTTGTCAGAAATGCACCATCAGGTTTGAAATTTTTACGATGTGCATTTGTTAATTTTATAATTTCAATAAAAATTTCTCGATCAACTTTCCGAATAATAGATGCATTAGGTGATTGTTGAAATAATAACTCCAAGAGACCTTGAGTAGCCGGATAAATTTTATCTTTCACATAAATATGATGATTTTTTATTTCAATCATTGAATTACCAAACAATAATTTATTGTTTTTTAATTTTTGAATGGTGTACATTGTATTTTGAGCCTTGTCATGAGAATTTATTGATTTTTGCCTTCCAAGGTGCTTCTTCATCATCCAAATTTTTTTTTTTTTCTCTGTTATATCTTTGTCTGTGTCATCATCATCAGCATCACTAATATTATTCTTATGAAAAGCTAACGGATCAATATCAATTTTTTCATCATTATTTGTCAGTATTGATTTTTCTTCTTCTCCTTCCATCTCGTATTCTTCTTCTGTAGTGTATTCTTCATCTTTTTTTGAGCATTATTTTTTTTTTTTATTGCTTGATTTCCACTGGACCTTGGTGCTCGTTTTTGTTTTGATACATCTGCTAGCATTTTTTTTAAAGGTTCAGTGATGGGTCCTAACACCTCACTTGTTATTCTTTCATTTTCAACTCGACCATATTTAATTAATTTATGTTTACGTCTTATAGAGTCACTTGTTTTTTCAATTTCATGCAATAATGATTTTTCAGCTTGTATGCTTCATGATAGATAATGATGCTGTTGACAGTTCACAGTACACAATCCTACTGTCTTTTATTTTGGAATTTTTACTATATATCGTATAATATTACTCTAAATTATCTAATATTTTTTTTTTAGGTAGTAGATGTACCAGTGGTGGTAGCAGAGGGAGAAACTGTGTTTTCAGCAGAATCGTTTGTAATGTTTATATAACAATCAAAACCTCTCCTGTATCGGCCATTATTAATGTCACTATCTTTGTCAATCACAAGTAATCCATATTTATCTTTATTCCAATATGTCGAGCATATATTGCGGAATTTTACAAATTCCATGTCAGTATTTACACGATCATTGTATATATGCTTTAAATTTCTTTCATCTTGACGAAAAAGTACGAAAAAATTGGCATTATCTCTCATCAAATGTTTGGGTATGTGAGCATAGGTCTGAGATAAATAAAAACTATCAACTGCTTGATGTCTACCCATACAAAAAAATGCTCGAACTTTACCTTGTTTTTCTGTAGATATATCATCGAAAATCATCAGTGAATTTGGTCTAGCCTCTTCAGGTTGAATAACTTTCTCATGTTCATTGAATGGAAAATAACCAATTTCTTCAACATTATTAATAATTTTTTCGAGAAATTTGTACTTTGGCTGATTAAGCAATTTGGAATACACATAAACATTCTCAAATCTTAATCCATTTGGGTGAATTATTATAGCAAAAAAAACGTTTGTTTTGCCAGCATTTGAAGGTCCACAAAATACACCTCTGACACTATTCGGTAATAAACTTCCATATCCTTTTTCACATGGTTTTTTTGGAGCAGTTTTTTGCACAATTTGATCAAAATTGATGACGGGCAACTTTAATGGTTGTTCTTGAAATTCCATGTTTTTTTTTTACAACTGAACAAGCTGCTAGCTTAATCT
This sequence comes from Aphidius gifuensis, assembly GCF_014905175.1. Taxonomy (NCBI): domain Eukaryota; kingdom Metazoa; phylum Arthropoda; class Insecta; order Hymenoptera; family Braconidae; genus Aphidius; species Aphidius gifuensis. Next base: position 18,392,257 of record NC_057788.1, on the reverse strand, counting down.
GTACTAACGTGAAAACATATAAATACTCGAGATTATATTGAATGCAGTTAGTTCTTTAATGACAATGATTGAGCATCAACGTGAAAAAAAAAAAATAAAAAAAAAAGATAAAAAAAGAAAAGAATGAAACAGTCTGTTGAACAGTATCATCAATAGCTTGCCATTTAAATTACACGTTCCACAGTATAATTATTGTGGTCCGGGTACAAAGCTTCATGAAAGATTAGCTCGTGGTGATCGCGGTGTTAATCCGTTGGATGAACATTGTCGTGAGCATGATATAAGCTACTCAAAAAATCCTGACAATCTCGAAGAACGACATAAAGCTGATAAAATACTTGCCGATAAAGCTTGGCAACGTGTATTTGCTGAAGATTCGTCACTTGGTGAAAGAGCCGTAGCTTGGGGTGTGACAACTGCAATGAATTTAAAAACGAAACTTGGTATGGGTTTAAATAGAAGCAAAAAGAATAAAAAAATTCATCATAAAATCAAGAAAATACAAACAACTGAAAAGAATGATAAAAAAGATAAAATCATCCCAAAACAAAAATATAAAAAGTATTTAACAAGTCTCAACAGGATTATAGATATATCAAAACAATCTATAAAGCCTGGAATCACTGATCCAATAAAGACGGTTCTGGAAAGTGCACGTGTTGCTGTCAAAAAAGTTGGTGGAAAAAAAAAATTCGTTTACCACGAATTTTACCTCTTCCATTGAATAAAGAAAATAACAGTGATGGTAGTATACTACCATTTTTAATACCACTATTTGCTAGATTAAGTGCATCTGGTGCTATGACTGGTGGTGCAGCAACAATTTCAAAGACAATAAATGTTGTACATGCAGCAAAAAAATTACAACGAGAAAATCAACGTCATAATAAGAAAATGGAATCAATTGTATTGGGCAAAGGATTATTTTTATCTCCTTATAAAAAAGGACTAGGTCTCTTTTTAAACCCCGCGAAAAATGTAAATAAGAAAAAAAACTTGTAATGCTACCACATCGAGCTCTCACAAATATTGATATCATCAAATACGCCAAAGCTTTTAAAATTTCTTATTTCCGAGGAGTTTTCATGAGAAATGGTTTACCAATAACTGGTCCTCGTAAAAATGAAGCAGCAATTGTAAATCTTGATGATAAAGATGGCGCTGGTACACATTGGGTTGCATACAAAAAACGGCTCAATGATGTCATTGATTTCGATAGCTTTGGTGATTTGAAGCCTCCACAAGAACTGATTAATTATCTCGGTGTTGGTAGCATTAAATATAATTATGAAAAATATCAAAATTATAATACAATTGTTTGCGGTCATCTATGTCTCAAATTTCTGGCTGGCAAGAGACTATAAATAATCATGACACATGCTAAAATAATCATTAGTCATGGATGATTCATTTACGTTGACATTGTCGGGCAGGTCATCGACTCTTGAAATACAATACTTCCCGCTGATTGCGTTGTCAGCAGATAAAAATTACGTTGCTGGGCTTGTCGAGTTTACAACATTTAATTCTATACCGAATATTGACGTTGGTAACAATAAAGTCTACATTGAAGGTTGTAAACTGATTACAATTCCAACAGGAAGTTATGAAATTGAGGATATTGAAAGTTATATCCAAAAAGCAATATGTCAGAATGACGTTACTATTAGTATTAAACCAAATAACAATGAACTACATAGTGAGCTTAATTGTAACAAACGTATTCATTTTGAAATAGAAGACTCGATTGGAAGATTGTTGGGCTTTACAAAACGAATCCTCGAAGCTGATATTCTACATAAATCTGACTTGCCTGTTGCCATATTGAAGGTCAATACACTCCAAATTCAGTGTAATATAACAACTGGTGCATATATGAATCAGCACAAAGTTCACACAATACATGAATTTTTCCCAGTTGTGCCTCCTGGATTGAAGATTGTTGAAGTACCATCTCATGTCATTTATCTCCCAGTCACAGTACAAGCAATACATCAATTGCAATTAAAAATTGTCGATCAGGATAGTGAAATTGTGAATTTCCGTGGAGAAACGAATACAATTCGACTACACATTAAAAGTGTCAAATAGGACAAAAAAATATGGGCATCGTTTTTTAAAAAAAAGAAAAAAAGAATAAACATAATAATAAAATAATTGGGCAAAGCTATAAATGCGAGACATTATGCCAAAAAATAATCAGTCAAAAGCAAGGAAGCAAAGCGATAACACATCAGAGTATTCAGTTTCTCAAGAGTCTCGGTCTCAGTCCACGTCAACAACATCTACGGAAATAAAAGTGTCATTTTGTTGCTTTTTTTGTATTATACCATGGATAAAATTTTAGGTATACAAGAACCGATCATTTTTTATGAATCGATTGCCCATTGTGAGTTACATGCTCATCAGCCTTATGGCTCTTCAACATTTAATAACAACGATGAAATCCGTATTGGAATTCAACATCAAGATTTATGTGTACTACCAAGTAAAAGTTCACTACATATTACTGGACAATTTCTTACAAGTGACAAAAAATCTGTGCCAAAAACAACTTCATTGGTACGAATGGCAATAGCACACATGTTTGAAGAAATTCGCTATGAGATAAATGCAATTGAAATTGATCGGAGCAAAAATGTTGGTCTTACGACTCTTATGAAAGGATATATTTCCTTAAGTCCAAATCAAAAATCATTATTGGAGAATGCTGGACGGTTAATGTCTGATGAAGAATCATTATTCGATTCGAGTGGTTATTTTGATATATCAATACCACTAAGCCTGCTGCTAGGATTTGCTGAAGATTATAAAAAAATAATTATCAATGCAAAACATGAACTCATCCTAATAAGAGCAAATAGTGATGTGAATGCCTGTCTACAAGAACAACCTGCGGAAGGAAAAAGTGGTGAAAAAATACAAATTAAACTTCAAAAAGTGGAATGGATTGTTCCATATATCAAAGTGTCTGATAAGCAGAAAATACAACTTTTAAATTACATTGCCAAGGATCCATCCATAGCAATCAGTTTTCGTACATGGGAATTGTACGAGTATCCACTATTATCTGCAACTACAAAACAAAATTGGAGTGTGAAAACATCAACACAATTGGAAAAACCGAGATACATAATTTTAGGCTTCCAGGACGAAAAAACTGTGTAACAAACAATTCAAGTGTTTTCGATCATTGTAACTTGCGTGATGTTAAGCTGTTTTTAAATTCACAATCATATCCTTATGGAAATTTAAATATTGATTTTGCTCATAATCAATTCTCATTATTATATGATATGTTTGCATATTTCCAAGCTTCCTACTATTACACAGAAACACCACAACCATTATTTACAAGACAAAAATTTTTGGAAGAAGCTCCACTTATTGTCATAGATTGTTCAAAGCAAAATGAATTTTTAAAATCTGGACCAGTAGATATTCGAATCGAATTTGAATCGACAACACAATTTCCAGCTCAAACATCAGCTTATTGTTTGATTTTACATGATCGAATTGTTGAATATAATCCAATTAGTGATTCAGTACGTAAGCTCGTTTAATATATGCCTGTAAACTTACCGATCCTATATTTATAATAATAATATGTAAAAGAAAAAAAAATAAATAAATAAATAAATCAAATAATGTACATGAAAAAAAAAATTGTTGTATATATTATTTTCTCCTTACTGAAAATCAAAAATTATTTTTATAATAAATGAACCAACAATGTATGTTAAAAAATTTTTTTTTCATCTATTTTTATTTTGACATAATGTACAATCTTTTATCATGGGTGATGGCCCGTCAAATTCATCGGATTTTTCGTCTTGATGATGATAATGTTCAATGCAGCGTTTATATTGAAGAAAACCTTTTTTTGTTTTAAATTTTTCTGGCAATTTGTCCCATTCAACATCAATTGAGTTTGGTGTAAGCAGAAAAATATATCTCTCTGGTAAATTTGCAATATCTTCTGTTGCCATTTTTTCCAGACTCTCAAGATGACAAAATAGCTGAATCGATTTTTTCAATGATGAAACTTTTCCCCAGGTAGTTCGGAACCATGCTCTCAATTTTTGTACATTATCCAATGCACAAGTAAGAGTCCATAAATTGAGATGATAACTCAGATGGTGAACATAGTTTTTTTGACATACCTTAGTTGGTAGTTTGTTTTTTATCAATCAAATCGATAATAGTTTTAAAATATTGCTGAGCCATTTTTTTTTCTCATGACCTTTTACACATACGTAAATTGATGACTCAAAGCTATCATTTATAATTTTTCCATGTTCAGCATAATCAACATCTCCTGAGTTCCATAACAGTCCATGATGATTGTTTGTTAACCAATTATTTGTCAGTTTGCAAGCAGATGATAATGTACTCATGGCACATGGAGGCTTGAATTCTACCGACTTGATATCATCTTCTTGATTTAAATTTGCTATTGCAAATTCTTTCACAATAAAACTTTGATCAGTATCATAAAATCCTTGAACATCAACAATATATTCAACCATTATGACTGAAATCTTATTCAAGACTGAAATATTTTTTTTCTTTGGTACTCATATACAAAAGAGTAAAGACGTGCGCACTTTGGTATCAAATTTCTAATTTTGTTTATAGAAATAGTTTTAAAAAAATAAAACGTCAGCACTTTCTACTTCAAATTCAACGAAATATAAACAATATAACTCGCTCAACTTAGTATCATATTTCCATTTTTGTTTATAAAATAATTTAGAAAATAAAACGTCAGCACTTTAAATTAAACAAAAGATGTGCTTACTTTGCATTTTTTTTATATATATTATAACTATTATTTATAATAAATATATTTTTTATTTATGGTTATTCGGGGTCATAGCCCCAAGGTAAGGTATCAGTTCCACCATTTTGATCAAGAGCTCGTTTATCATCAGCCCAGCTGAGTGCAACTTTACTTTCTACAATTGTTCTTACTTGATGATCTTTACTTCTTATTAAATGTTGGTTTTTTTCAATATTTGATGATTCAAAAGGCAGGACATATAATTATCAAAATTTATGTCTTTCAAAACCAAACCTTTTACACCTTTTGCTTTTTTGTAAGTTTTATCATCATCGATGTTTATAACTTTATAGCTATACAATTTGGCTCTCAAGCCAGCAAACTCAGTCATAATTTTGCCATTATTTTCATCTTTCATAAGACCAATAACTTTTTTGTTGACTCTTGGCATATTATAAACATTATTTTGTGGATAATCTGATGTGTCAAATCTTTCTAAATTTTCTTTCATTTTCTCATAAATATCAGGAACTTTGAAATTTAAAATGAGTGAATCAGTATCCATGTAAAGTGCTTTGACATCATTGTGGTTAAAATTTTTTTTAATATAATTGTAGTAAAAATCATAGATCCAGATTTTTGAAAGATCCAATATTGTAAATCCAGAATAAATTGGCTTATTGAAAATTATTTTCACTCGTGATATTCAATAATTGCAATGTCATTTTCATAAATTGAGCAGCTGTGAAAATTTGGTTTTGCAATCAATGATCTAGCTCCATAGCGACCTTCCCATTTTGTCACTATTTTAACATCTTTTTCTTTTCTTACATTTTGAATCGTTTTACCATATACACTGTTCCAAAATCAGTGGTTGCTTGCTGACGCATACCAGTATTGAGGTCTATATATTTTTTCAGCCATGAGCTTTGTTTAAATTTCAATATACGATGAATTTTATTCAACTTCATACCAAGTCCTAAATATAGTTTGAAATTTCTATAATGTATCACATAATTTTTTTTCGGATATAATGTTGTCATTAATTTTGATTGCTTTGAATTTGGTGCTGTGAATTGCTCTGGACACAACGGTAAATCTTTATGCCATTCATGTAAATATTTTGGATAATCCAAGTCAACCTCTAATATATATCCAATTTCAGCTTCATCAGATATATTTGTCACATCAATATTTGAATTATCTTCTCATTGAAAACCTCAATAAGGCAAATATTGACTCATGCTAGCACCGTATAAATTATTTACATCAAAATACATGATGTATGATTCTTCTTCTTCTGGATTGTATTTATCACCCATATATCGGTTGTTGGCTTTTGCGTATCGGTTCATACATTGTGCAACACCACCTCGAATTCCTTTCTCAATGAAAAGATGCATGGCTGGGTCTGTCAAAAGTTTAAGTTCCACACCTGTATACTTTAACATTGCATCAAATGCTAGACCTGGTGCAGTAAAATAATGAAGTGCATCTAGACTGTATGTTGATAAACAGCTCAAACGAAAATTTTCAAAAATATCAGCCAACAACAGCACATCAGTTTTCAAATATAAATCAGAATATTCACCTAATGTATTTATTTGAAATTTTTCCCAAATATTTTTGGCATGTTCATAGTCTGCATCTGAGATGTTAGCATTATTTAATTTTGAGAAAAATTCTTTTTTTGGTGGTAGAGTTGTTTCAGTTAATTTTTCCCATGAGTCAATATATTCGTATGGAAATACACCTTTTCTACACAATAAATCAAAGTATTCACTATTGCATTCACTACGTGTTATAATTTTTTGATCATTGCTCAAATCAGATGATAATCTTTCAATACTACTAGACATAAATCTAAATAAGTCAATGAATCTTAAACTTACAACAGTATTATCCACTTTTTTTATGAATTAAATGTATTTTTCTTTGTTTATTGGTAATGCGACCATCGAATGCCTTGCAAAGTTCTTGTATTAAAAAGTGTGAGTCGTATCCCGATAAATTGTGCATAACAACGGGTATGTTGTGAGACTTTGTATAATTAATATTGCATCTAGCATGAGCTCCACCTCGATATGATCCGCTGAAATGATCGTGATCATGGTGCTTACCGTCTTGCTCCTGGAAAATCTCCTCACATATATGACAAATTGTGGCATTTTGAAATTCGTGCTCCTGTTGCACAGTCAATTTTTCCATTGGTATTGGATTTAAAAGTATATCATTGACCTGGTGAGCTAATTTTTCTAATTCTCCAATAAACCATTCAATACAATTCTCACTACGATTCATTCTGTAGAATGATAATGTATTATCATAGGTACATTTAACATAGTACGCAGCACTGTGTGGAATATGTTCTTCAGAGTCGGTATTATCAATCGGTTTTAAAATACACTCCAAATCAGCATAGACGACAAAAGGTACAAGTTCTCTGTATCGATGATTTTTAAATTTCAGTATATTGGCATCTTTTCTTGGCATAATCATCCGTGCATGATTAATTTGACAACAGTCAGCCAAATGTTTTTCCAAAAATATCTGTGATGTAAAATGATTGCGACATCGATCACAAATATATAAACGACAATTATATTGTTTGACTTGTGAACTGACGAGACGTGATAAATTTTTGATTAATGCAAAATGGAAAATTTTTTTTCCTTTTTTCTGCATTTGAACAAAATTTTCATATCCGTCTAATGAAGTCAAATGGTGTTCTCAGCGAGTGAGAGGCGGTAGTAAACGATTTTTCAATTGCCGAAATGAAGGACGGCGGAGATTGAGTATACTCATTTGTCGTCATTGGTCGTCATTGACGTCTAATGAAGTCAAATGGTGTTCTCAGCGAGTGAGAGGCGGTAGTAAACGATTTTTCAATTGCCGAAATGAAGGTCGGCGGAGATTGAGTATACTCATTTGTCGTCATTGGTCGTCATTGACGTCTAATGAAGTCAAATGGTGTTCTCAGCGAGTGAGACGGTAGTAAACGATTTTTAATGCCGAAATGAAGGTCGGCGGAGATTGAGTATACTCATTTGTCGTCATTGGTCGTCATTGACGTCTAATGAAGTCAAATGGTGTTCTCAGCGAGTGAGAGGCGGTAGTAAACGATTTTTCAATTGCCGAAATGAAGGTCGGCGGAGATTGAGTATACTCATTTGTCGTCATTGGTCGTCATTGACGTCTAATGAAGTCAAATGGTGTTCTCAGCGAGTGAGAGGCGGTAGTAAACGATTTTTCAATTGCCGAAATGAAGGACGGCGGAGATTGAGTATACTCATTTGTCGTCATTGGTCGTCATTGACGTCTAATGAAGTCAAATGGTGTTCTCAGCGAGTGAGAGGCGGTAGTAAACGGTTTTTTTTTTTTTTTTTTTTTTTTTTTATCCGTCATCATATCCGTCAACGTTTTTCGTATCCGTCATCAACAATATTATTGTCATCATCATCATCATCATCATCATCATCATCATCATCATCATCATCATCATCATCATCATCATCATCGTCGTCAGCCGAAAAACATTCATCCTCAAAAATACTGTCATTAGTATTGGTAACTTTTTTTTTTTATCATTTTCGTTTTTATCGACTGCCAACAGATGAATCGTTTGACTATCACAAATATTATCACTCAAAAATATAGGAGCAATAATACTTTTTTTTGAATTATTAGAAACAATTGCGTAAACATTTATTTTCAAATTGTTGAGCTTTTCAAATTTTGGTATGTCACGTAACTTTATTGGAAAAGATATTCCATCATATGATAATACTGTACTGAAATGTGGATATGAACTCACACGACAAGGATTTTCTTGTACAGAGTGCGAAGATGCAGTCACAGGATGTAATTTTTTTTTTTAATATCATCAGGCATCTGTACAAATGTCGAATCACCACCACGCAACGGTTGATATTTGCATACAGTGAAGATAATGCTCTGAATTCTTTTCAAGCTCCAACCAGAAATACCAAGATTGAACTCCTTAATTTTCTTTAATAATGGATCGAAAAAGTGTTCATCGAACCATTTATCGAGGTTTGTTGTTGGTAGTATAACAGCATTTTTCGTATTAAATGACTTAATTTCTGAAAAAATTTTATTGCATATTTGGTTGACTCCCAAAACTTCGAAAATCTACTTTACCATCAGTCGGTAAAGTAGAAATCTTTATTACCGACCGCGATGAAAGTTGCATGTGTCATCCGAAAATACAATAAAATTTTTCAGAGGATATGAGGACTTCATGTAAAAATAATACAAAAAAAATGGCACCGTGACAATAGTATTCAACTTATGTTAATGTGGTCATTGGAATTCCGGGCGGAAAGTTCTTAAAACCTCGATTTCATAAGTTTCGAAAAAAATCGATCGGAGGATTTGAGGACATTAAATTAAAACAATAACAACGAAGTCCTATCATATGGCCCTAACACATTTTATAAATTGTCATTCAATATAAGTATTAATCAATAGATATAAGAAATATTGCAACCGTCAAGGCAGTCATTGGGTTGAATTAAAGTGATAATTGAATTTTTAAAAGAAAAGTCATCTTGATAACAACGAAGTCTTATCTAAAAAAATCTATCGCAGGTTTTGGGGACATCAAGTTAAAACGATAACAACGAAGTCTTATCATATGACCCTGATACATTTTATGAATTTTTGTTCAGTATAAGTATTAATCAATAGATATAAGGACTATTGCCACCGTCAAAACAGTCATTGGGTTATATTAAAGAGATAATGAAAATTTAAAAAATAAAGTCCTTGAAACCACCATTACATAGATAAATTCTTCATGCATCGGTTGTTTTGAGGACTTGTGTCAAATCTTAAATTTTATGTATTAAAAATGTAAAATTTACTACTTCTATTTTTCGTACCTTCTAAATTCATGCCAACACAATACTAAAATACAAAGGATTCGAATAAATAAGGTAAGTGAAGGGTTGAAACAGTGTCATAACGATAGTCCTCAAAAATTTAATCCTTTTATTTTCGTGTATACAATTAAATCGTCTTATACATAAATGTACATTGATGTACAAAGTTCAATTACTGAATAAAATCGCAAAAAAAAAAAATGTCCCCGAAACCACCACTGGATATATATATAAATATACAATATATATTGATATACAAGTGTTTTATTTGTATTTATTAGTTATACTTGCATTTGTTAGGCGATGTAAAGTTCATATCGTACATATATAATATATATACATGCATATGCAAGTAGTTTTCATTTACAAGATTAATATACCTATTAATATTGTTTATAGAAAATTATATTTCCTAAATTCAAAACATAATGTTGAATTATTATACAATAATAATGTATTTATAATATTGACTAATTTTATGGTTTAAAAAAAGAGAAATAGACATTGATGTGTGAGTTTGGAAGAGAAAATTATTATTGTAATTGTACGATAATTTTACAATATAATTTATTCATACTTTTTTAATCAAAGTAAAAAAAAAATGATATGCTTGATAGATATTTATATCCATAATTATGATGTTTATTATAGTGTATTAAAAAGGTACTTTTTAGTTTAAAAAATAATTTTTGATTTAAACTAAAAAGTGCCTTTTTTAATAAGTATGAAATAACACAGTGATATTCAGAGTTTCAATATCGATATTATTAGAATTCAACTACATACGATGTTTCATCTGTCGATATTTATTGATTTAAATTATTCAAGTTCGTTGAACATACTAAATGCGAGATAGTGTTTGTAAAATATAGTTTGGGAACTGAACTATCGATGTGCTGTAATGTATGTTACACGGCGTATAAGAGTGAAGACGTATTAATATAAATAAAAATAAAAAAATATTAATGTTCGATATGTTGCCCATTAAGGGAGGCATATCTAGTAGGTCAGATCAGTCGCTATACCCTGGTTTCGCCTGCCCCCTAACTCGCTCACCGCTCACTCTGATCCTCGTCGAGATGTCCTCAGTTATCTGGTCATTGAGAAGCCATCCTGTCCAGATAATGAAGGATACGGTTTCTCTTACGAGGGGTAGTGATTGACAACGCTATGGACGTTTTATCCCTCCAAGTTAACCCGCCGACTATTAACACTCCAATTTCAAACTTCAATTCGGCAACATCCTGGCCGTTATTTTCATGATCGCTTAGATTGCCATAGGCATTTTATCTTTTTGTTGTCATAAACCAGGTGCAAGGGTCCAACATCAGGAGAAGCCAGAAGCCGATAGGAGTCCGCAGAATGGAGCCCAAAAAGAATAGGGGGGAAAATTAAGGAGGATGCTGTGACGAGTCTCGCTCGATAACCTTAAATTAAAATTATATTTATTTTTTTTTGTTATTTTTTTTTCTTTATTTGTTATTATTATTATTGTACGGTTGACCAGTGTCGCTTTTATTATTTTTATTTACGTGAGTAAAGAGAGAAAAAAACGGATTGGACACCTAATATCCCCTCTAATACTACTATTTCCACCGTCTCCAACAAAATTGGAGAGGGTAGAATCACGGCTATTTTAGCTGTGGCACAGCACACACTACACACACTCCCTTGCCTACAGCCGCAAAGGGTCCAGGTTCTCTGGCGAGTCATCTCAGAACCTCGGACAACCGCTCCCTTGCCCCCCTTGGAATTGGAGTCATCCATTCCATAGCCTTAGGAAGTGTGGAGCCATCCCTTCCACCAAGGCCTAGGAGTAGGAGTCATCTATCCTAAGACTTCCCCTTACCTTGGCCATAGTTAGTATTGTGTGGTTCTTTTGTCTCCCTTTTTTAGTAAGCGTATTTGATCAATCATTTATTGTGTTGTATTTGGATATTTGATAGATTTTCGTTTTTAATTATTAAATAAACTTGGTTGATTTTGAGTGCATTAATTATCGTTTTGTTAAGTGATTTATTTTCTCATTGTTTTATCATTTAAGTGACGTAATTTTAATATTCTTAATCTATCCCTCTCTCTACGAACCAGCATACTGAGCGCCCCCTCAGGTCCAGATCAACATCTTTGGATTATTGTGCGCTATTTGGATTATTTGGATTATTGTGCGATATTTGGATTATTTGGATTATTGTGTGCTATTTGGTTATTTGGATATTTGGTTATTTGGTTTATTTGGTTAGTTTTAAGGTCGTTTTGTTGCTGTAGCGGCGTAGAATAAAGTCTCAGTAGTTTTAGTGACGTTTTTGGTTTGTTACAGCGTTGTAGAGTAAAATTTACCGTCCCCCCTTTGTCTGAAAAATGCGTTGATCCGAGCCTGTAGGTAAAATCTAAAAATCGAGTGAGAAGGTAACATGCCACGTTACAATTTAATTTTAATTATCACTGTCAATTTTGTCAATTTATTTATTTGTTTGTTGTTAACTTATCAATTCATTCATTTGTTGAATTACTGATTTATTTATTAGTTAAATTATTAATTTTGTTAGATCAATGTTAGAAAATTCTGGGAGAATCTTCGAAGGGTTCACAACGACGCTTGGATAACCAAGCGTTGATGTGAGCCTGAGAAAACTTTCCTAAATATATTTTTTACAATGTATTTTATTTGATTTTTCGTTGAGGACAGTGTTTTGCTCGAGGTCATCGGCCTAGTCCCTATTTTCCTCGCATTTGCAAAGTCTGCTAACCAGGTTCACACAGCAAGTTTAAGGAATTAGCCGACATCGGCTCGTGCCGTCAAGAAATTATGCACGGTAACCCAAACTGTCCAAACATTTAATTTATTTTATGTATATATTTTTCTTATTTTAACATGTTACAAGTTTTTCCTCTCTCTTTCTCCTCACTTACATCTCTCTTCCGACGGAACATACTCCCCCCGTTGAGAGTGTATGCGATCAACTCATACATTGCTTTCAAAATAAACGAGTTTAATAATTGACATATACTAAAAAATTTTAATAATCGATAATTTTATGTAACATCAGGATAAGTGCGATGTGCTTGTGCACCCATGGCATCGTTTTTTTAAGTATCCCCAATTCCGTAAAAGGCTCAGGGAAACCATGGTAAAACCTGGCCAGTACACTATCTTATATATTAATAACAGATTAGTCAAACAAATAAAATTGAAACATAATTAGATTATTTATAACTTTATATTTTGAAAAATTAAAAAATGCAATCGAATCAAATTATGAAAATTTGATTTAAAAAAATTGAAAATACGTAGTCAAACTAAAATTTAAAACGTATGATGTCATCTTAAATATCATGACTCTAGATTGAATTGCTTATACATAGAAATATATCATTATTATTATTATTATTATTTTTGATTGTTTTTTTTTTATTTTTATCTGATGGTTAATATCTACTGGTACAGGTTTTCCTGTAACAAATTTTATAAGAATAAATGACAACAAAAAATTTAGTGGTTATTGGTCCGGAATAGGTGTGACGTCATTGAATGGCAGTGGGCACAGCAACGTGACTGATCGGGTGTAGACTCCGTTGGCTGTCTTCACTACTAAAAGTGAACATTGATTCTTCTATGACCAATTTGAGATGATATTTAAATAATTCTACTGTGGATTCCCACAGTCCACCTTGATGTGGCGATAATGGTGGAATAGAATTCCAGGATATTCTTGGTGTGTGTAAGGACGCAAACTTATAAACCAGATGCTGACGCTCCTCAGAATTTAATAGTGCATATAATTCTTTTAATTGATTTTTATCTCTGACAAAATTAGTACCGTTGTCTAAGTATATTTTAGCCGGTGTACCACGTCTCGCAATAAATCAACGCAATGCTCCTAAAAAACCTTCAGTCGTTAGGTCACTAACTACCTTGACAGACATGCACACAAAAACACAGACATATATACTTTAGTAGTGTTGCGGAATTTTTTCTCTTTAATAAAAAAGGGGCCACAATAATCAACACCCACAATTTTAAAGACATTTCTTGCGTTTACTCTATCTTCGGGTAAGTCAGCCATTTTGAATTTTTCTGTTTCAGCGACGAAGCGAAAACAAGTCATGCATTTTCGTATGACTTGACGTACTTGATTTCTTCCGTCAAGATGACGGAATGCACTCAGAGTGGTCTGTATTCCTGAATAAAGTTGTCAAAATTGGATGTCTTTTATAATTATTATTATTAAAATAATTTTTTGACGGTAATAAAATCAGACGACCTCCTACACGAAGTAGGCCCTTGTCATCAAGAAAGGGACACATATTATTGAAACGTGATTTTTTATTTTGTATTTGAGAATTACGAATTTTAATTTCCGTCATACCATGAACAATTCTTCATTAGAGTATCGATAATTGAAAAATGCTGCTCAGAAATCAATAGACAGACGTTCTTTTTATACTCTAAATTGGTTTTGTCGAGAATTTCAATTGGCTCAGGCCAATGAGATTCAGCTTCTGTTAGCCACGAGGGGCCGAAGCTTCATTGTTTATTTTCGACTAAAGCTTTAGGCAGCTGACCTCTCGATAGAGCATCAGCTGGATTGTCTTCAGATTTGACATGTCGCCGCTTTTCCAGAAAGCTCTTGAATATTTGCTACTCGGTTGGCAACGTATATATTTAAATTCAAACCGTGTAAAACAGTGAAAACAATGGTGGAGTCGCACCAGAAGATTATTTTTGAAGGCACAAATTTAAATGAGCTGGAAGCTTCATTATACAATTGAGCCAATACCTGGGATCCACAAAGCTCGAGACGAGGTATTGTTATTAATTTTAAAGAGGCTACTTTAGATTTAGCAAAAAGTAGCCGACAATGCACTGACTAGTCTCGTAACGTGGCTCTCAAAAAAAGACATGCGCCGTAACCGATGTTACTGGCGTCACAAAAACCATGGACCTGAACGTCACAACATATGTCAGTCAAAATATGACGATCAAAGGAAATATTATTTAAATATCTTAATTCTTTGACAAAAGTCTGCCATAATGTAAATAAATGTAATCTTTTCAGGTACCTGAATAGAATTGACTGAGTATCGAATCACATCAGATATTAAAATGACTGGGTTATCTTCATGCAAAAAGATGTTATGTTTTTTGTTACATAACCTGCAGTTTTTTGGATAGCATTCACCTTTCTGATGGTGAAAACAAAATTCACACAGATTAGCTTTTTTCACGATCTCACGTCTTTCCGGAATGGATAATTTTTTCAAATTTTCGCACGTGTATAGAGGGTGTTGCCGGTCGTTACCAATGACGCAATTATTGGACGTGCTGATTGCAAATGTCGAATAAGTATTAGTATTATCTGATTTATTTGTTGGTTTATTATTAAAACGCCTCTTCTTAAACAGAGGCTGAACTTTTTTACTTGATTCGGTAATATCGGATTCTTTTCTTTTAAATTGCGCTAAACAGATTGCTTCGTTAGTCAAAAAATCACAGAGAGAATCCAAAGTTGGAAATGTGTCTCGTTCGAGTGTGTAGATCCACTTTTGACCAGTGGATCTATGCAATTTACACTCTAAAAGGCCGATGAGGATTTCCGGACCGACATGTACGTTTAAAGCGTCGAGACATGTTACGTTAAGTCTCAATTGAGCAACAAGATTGTTTAAACCTTCGGTAGATGCTTTATCTTGGGCGGGCAAATTAATCAACAATGCTATATGGCGCGAGACGATTATTCTTTTGACTTCATAAGCCCGTTCTAAGGTCCCCCAAGCCTTTTCGAAACTTGATTCCGCAATTAGGTAATTTGCAATTTTCTTTTTTGCCTCACAAATTATGGCATCATCAAAAAGACGGAATTTATCGATTTCGTCTAATTCCGTATGTATTTTAATTATAGCTTGAAAGGCATTTTTAAATGACAACCAATTCTCAAATTCTCCATTGAACTATAGGATCTGAGTTTGAGGTAATTTGATTTTGCTTTTTTTTTGAATGTTTTCTGGAGAACATTCGACTTGATGGTTTTCGTTATCCGGCTCCACGAACGTTGCCTCATTTTGGATTATTTCGTATTCTTTGTATAATTCGGTAATTCGATTCATGCGTAAACAAATGTTTGTCTCTTCGATAGACTCGCTGTCCATTGAATTCCGGAAGGTCGTCATCTGAGTTTTTAAAGTTGCCCTTTTTTGAGCGATGTTCCTTATATTCACCATGTTCAATTATTTTATTGACAATACGATAACGGACATCAAAAACCAACGCACTCAACTCGATACAATTTCAATTATTTTATCGATTGCTCGATACAATTTCATTTATAAACTTTAGATTGTTTACTGTGATCTAATTTTTTATTGGAATTTATTACGATAATTTGTTAATTGTGTTTCTTTAATTTTTTCTCATACAATCGTTAGACCATTCAACTGAGTTAAAAGGCAACTAAGTTCAAGGGCAAACGATTGATCGATTAATTTTAATTTTTGAACCGATAGCAAAATTAAAATTCTATCGAAAAATAGAATGCGATGATATCCTGAGCGCCAGTATCGATTATATCGATCGATATCTTTTGATGTGTAAACATCTTTAGGCGCGGGTGACAGTTGGAGTAAAATGAAAAAACCAAAAAAAGAGCGTCATATCCTTTGACGGATGTTATTCTGACTCCATTACTATAATATGCGCAATGGTAGATTATTTATAGTATAATAGGTTAGCCAGCGATGGGTAACTGTTACCATGAGGCAATTTTAAAGGTAAATGAATTAGAAGATGTCATTTATATGTGAATGACATCTTATAATAAGTGAAAAATATATTTAACGAAAATACAAAATAAATTCATTTTATATTTTAAAAAAATCTCAAGTAAATTTGAAATATATCAAGAGGCACGGTAGTGCCTCGCGTCAAGTATGAGAAAAAAAAAAAAAGTGGGAGAAACGAGATTTAACTACCGTGCCTATATATTATCGACACAAAGCTAACCCTGACCCTCCAATTCCTCGGGAAATTATTTTAGAATATGATTGATCAGATAAATATATTATGTCTTCTGATCATTTTATTAAATCAATATCACACTTTTTTATAAAAAAAAAAACAGATTTTTTAGAAGTATACTTTTCTTTTAAACTTCAAAATCATTTTCAGAAATTGCGCTTTTCTTGAAATTCTTATAAAACCTTACCGCACTCTGACAAACATTATAAAACCAAAATCAGATCAAAGCATTATGGCTGCCAAGTCCAGAGCAATTCACAACCTTATAAAATAAAAATTGAGCAATAATAGTAGAATGGTGTGAAAGAACCTTTATTTATATCATATACAGTATTCAATATCGCATCGTTGGTGCTACAGTATTCAATATCGCAGCGATGGTGCGCGCGCCATATGCCGTTGGGATAGAGGCGCGAATTCTACTCATCAGGAGTGCTAATGTGTGCTAATATACAACATACACAATACACATGCTTACTGATAAACGTAATTTTTTGTTTATACATCCTTTTGTCTTTATCGTGCCCTTGTTTCTTGTGCCTTTTGGAATATATTATTCGATTGATGTGAAAAATATCAGATAATTATATATTTATTTGGTGTAAATTGGATAACAACTGTCAAGGTAATAATATATTATACTATATAGTAAATAATACAATTTTAATATCAAGAGGCACGGTAGTGCCTCGCGTCAAGTATGAGAAAAAAAAAAAATCAATATTACAGTTGCTGAAGCAACTGTGCCTTCCCTTCGGGGGGAATTTTAATTTCAATTCTTAGTCTATTGAAAATTGAGGTAATGAATAAAAATGATTCGTGAATAGACTGTTTTTTCAAATGTATATTGATTGTGCAATCATTATCCATATTTCTCGGTAAACTACAAACTGTTTGATCGACATCAATGGGTACATTGATGATATTTCCTTTCAGTCCGAATTGGCCATCTGCTCCTAGTTTACGAATTTGTAAGAATGGTAATCGTGGAGAAGTTAATCGTTCCTCTACTTTATTTAAAAGTGGTAAATCAGGTTTAATCGGATAATAAAAACCATTGATTCTCGCTAATTCAGGAATTTTACCTCGCAGTAAACTCTATTTACATACTGTGTATTCATTTTGAATGTTTTCAAAGCATTGTTGAACTGATTCATGTATTTCACTTATTTTTTTTACACCATTTGAATACCACATTCAATCACAACATTGACAACGAAAGCACATTCCATCTTCAATCTTTAATTGAAACTCTTAGCATAATTATTTTTATTAGAATTATATTTTTTTTTTTTCACAAACAGGGTCATCATGGTATTGATTTTTCATAGAAATAGCTTTTATTTTTCGTTTACGATTTTTGTAAATTTCATTTTTAAAACCTTTTCTTTTGCTTTTGTAATTTTCGATAATTTTCATCTTTTTTATAACGATTTTTTTTTGATAGTTCTTGAGTCTTCCTTTTTTTTGATTTTAGATTTGGATCATTCATCAGGCGTTTTTTTATTCTAGAAGTATTGGAGATGTATGTTTTCTTCCTGAAATCTAAATCATTTTGAAGACGTTTTTTCTTTGAAACATATTTAGCTTTATTTTTATGGATTTTATAATTTGCATCTTCTACTAACCGTATTTTTTTGCGCTTATTTTTGTTTTCTTATTTACGACGTTTTGCATCCTCGGATTGTGCTGGCATGTTATTAATTCTACTTAATTTATCTAATTCTAGTAATTGATTTGTGAGTAACCTGTAAAGAATTAAATTATTCAGTAAATCTATCTACATTTCAATAAATATTTACCATTTACTATTACTACAGAAAATTTAGTTTAAATTTATAACGTTAAAAATTTGCTATTTAGTTGTCGAAAATTATGTTGACATCTCTGATATCAATTTGACATTTTATAAATAAAAAAAAATTGAAAATTTTTGTTTTGGATTTTGGTCACCTTCCATTCTTTTTTTTTTTAAATAAATATTTTCAGGGAAGGGAGGGTATAGGGGTAGGAGGAGAGCGGGGAGGGAAATGAAGGGGGGGGGGGGGGGAGTAATTTATATGTTCCCATATTTATCGTGTTTTTCTGTATATTCAGTGATTTTTCCTTTAAATTTCTCATATTTATCGTATTTTTCTTTATATTTAGTGATCTTCCCATGAAATTTTCGTATATTTTCCTTTATATTTACTGATATTTATGTGATATTTTCCAATATTTATCGTATTTTTCTGTATTTTCCTTTATATTTACTGGTATTTACTAGATATTTTCTCATATTTATCGTATTTTTCTTTATATTCGGTAGTTTTTCTCGATATTTTCATATATTTTTCTGTATTTTCCTTTATATTTACTGATATTTTCCCATTTTTATGGTATTTTCTTTATATTTACCAAATTTATCGTATTTAGATTAATTAAGGGACTTAGAATATTTTCGGGGGGGGGTCTACCATGGTTGGGGGGAGGGGGGTCCAGCTGAAAAGCAAAAACAAGAGGAAATTAAAATTCCCTAAAAAAGTGGGAGAAACAAGATTAACTACCGTGCCTATATATTATCGGCATAGAGCTAACCTTAACCCTTCAATTCCTCGGGAAATTATTTTAAAATATGATTGATCAGATAAATATATTATGTCTTCTGATCATTTTATTAAATATCACACTTTTTTTTAAAAAAAAAAAACAGAATTTTTAGATGTATACTTTTTTTTTAAACTTCAAAATCAATTTCAGAAATTGCGTTTTTCTTGATATTATCTTAAAAACTCAGGGCACTCTGACAAACATTAAAAACCAAAATTAAATCAAAGCATCATGGCTTCTAAGTCCAGAGCAATTCGACAACCTTATAAAATAAAATTGAGCAATAATAGTAGAATGGTGTGAGAGAACCTTTATTTATATCAGTACAGTACAGTATTCAATATCGCAGCGATGGTGCCTCCACCATATGACGTTGGGATATGGGCGCGAATCCTGCTCATCAGGTGTGCTAATGTACTAATATACAATATACACATGCTTGCTGATAAACGTAACCTTTTGTTTATAGATCCTTTTGTTTTTATCGTGCCTTTGTTTCTTGTACCTTTTGGAATATATTATTTAATTGATGTGAAAAATATTCTGTCTTCTGATCATCTTATAAATTAATTAAATCTTTTTAATAAAAATAAAAACAGATTTTTGAGATGTATACCTTTTTTTTAAACTTTAAAATCATTTTTAGAAATTGCGTTTTCCTTGAAGATTATTTAAAACCTTACTGCACTCTGACAAACATTATAAAACCAAATCAGATCAAAGCAATATGGTTTCCAAGTCCAGAGCAATTTGACAACATTATAAAAATGAAATTGTGCAAAGTAGTAGTAGATGGTGTGGGAAACCTTTATATTTACCACAGTATCCAATATCGCATCGATGGCGCAAATTAAATAATGATACTTTAAGCTATGTTCCCAAGTCACATGTTATTGTTTATTTTTTTTCCCATTAAGTTTAATGAGTTTTTTTTTTTACATCATGTGTAAACAAAAATATAAAATATTTTTATTTACGAAAGGATTTATTTTCGATTATTGAAATCAGCTGCCAGAAGCATCGGTCTATAGAGCAAGAAAGCTAACATATTTAGATGGTGTGAAAAAAACTTTATATATGTCAGTATAGTATTCAATATCGCATCGATGGCGCGAATTAAATAATGAAACTTCAACCTATGTTCCCAAGTCTCATGTTGTTATTGTTTATTTTTCTTTCCGTCAAGTTTAATGAGTTTTTTTTTTTACAGGATATGTAAATAGAAATATAAAATATTTTCATTTACGAAATTATTTACGAAAGGATTTATTTTTCAATATCAAAATCAGCTGGTAAAAGCATCTGTCTATAGAGCAAAAAAACTAACATAGTTAGATGGTGTAAAAAATCCTTTATATATGTCAGTATAGTATTCAATATCGCATCGATGGTGCGTGCGCCATATGTTGTAGGGATATAGGCGCGAATCCCAGGTCTGTAAAGTTGGCACATACATTTATAGCACAATCAAACCAGACTATAAAAAACAAAAAAAAACGCACAAAAATTGCGGATTCCGCACAAAAAATGCATATAATTCGCACGTAACTCCTGATATAGTCCGGTTTGATTGTGCTAACTTCACATACCTGCAAATCCTGTCATGCTAATTATGCTAATATATACAACATACACATGTTTCCTGATGAACGTAGCCTTTTGTTTATATATCTTTTCGTATTTATTGTGCTTTTGGGAATATATATATATTATTATGTTATTATATAAAAAATATTCATAATTATATATTTTTTGATTTGAATTTGGATATTAATTGTCAAGGTAATTAATATTATAATAATACAATAAATAAATAATATCAATATAGATTGATGCATATAGTAATTAAGTAAATTTTATAAATTTGTATTGTGTGCAATTGTGTGATATTTTGGTGACAATTCATTTACATTTACAAATGAAAAACAATAGAAGAAAAGAATGAAATTAAATGTAACCAGTGCAATAAAATTTTTAGTGGAAAAAGAAGTCTTCATGCTTATACAAGTTGAATTCATAAAATTGAGCTGGTTAAGACAATAACTGAAAACAAAACTTGTGTATACTGTGATGAAGAATATGCAAATAAAACAAACTTGTATTATCACTATTCACATTGTCATCAAGTCTCAGAGTATCAAACTATAAATTGTCCATTCGTAGGTTGTGATGAATCTGTGAATATATATGAGTATACTTATTTAAAACTGAGAAAACACATTTGAAACAAGCATCATTATCCAGTGAAGATGGAAGAATTTGCTTTTCTTAATGATGATAGTGATTACAATGTTATTCGTTCATTTATTCATTTCATTAATAATAATTAGTGTGATATTTTCTAATATAAATTATATTTATTCATTGTAAAATATATTATTTATACAGATTTCATGGATTGGAAGGGTAGAGTCAAAACTAAAAAGGCTGCACCTTTATAATGAAAGATACGAAAAGCAGAGTTTTGGTAATTCCAACACCAAAAGACAATACATCTGCAACTGCAACTTAAAAAAATTCAAAACCACTGTATGTCTATCTATGATGGATGTTACAGGTGTTAAAGATCCTGACAATAATAATCAGTGTATCCAGATTAAAGTTAGGCCTCTCTATAAACATGGCAGCTATAAAAAGCACCAAAAAGTAATTAAATTCACTAAATTATCACTGAATTAACTACTATTTACTGAATTGACTGCAAATCCGTGGTGTCTCTCCGTGACTGCAGAACAAGCTTGACACCACCAAGCTTGTTCTAAAATCACGGATTCGCGATAAATTTAGTAAATTTAGTTACTTTTTGGTGATTTTTATAGCCGCCATGTTTACAAGCGGAAATTTTAGCTTGTCATGAGTTCGCACCCTAAAATTGATGTCAAGTATTGGTTATTTGATTGTAGAAAACCTTAAATTTTCGAAAAAAAAACTGTTTTTGAAATATTTCCATGTTAAATAAAAAGTATTTTATATTTTGTTATTTTTGGCTTATTAATATTTTTTTATTATTGTTTTATCAATTATCGATATTTTATATATTTTTCTATTGTTGTCAAGTGTATTCAATTTTAGAGCTGTGTGTTCACACGCAAGTTTTTGCTGCAATGCTTTATGCTTCATGAATAAGTGCCCTCATCGGTAAGTTTTCTCGTTCACTGACGAATCGAGTTTCCGCTCGGTCTCTACGACTTCACAGCTCTATGGTGTTATTCATTTTTCATTAGCAATCTACAATTGTAGCTACGAACAAAAGTATTTAGAAAAATGTGAATCGTGTTCATATGCAAATGTTTCCTTGTCAAACGAATTTATGATAAATCTTTTAATACCAAATAAAAATAACACATCCACTTTACAAGAAACTTATCGATCAATCACTATCATTGTGGCACGAAGGGGTTGGTACATGTGTCGATTGTTTTAGATCAACGAAAATTCTAAGAAAGATTGAAGTCCTCAAAATTAATGATATCATTGTTTTAAGTCTACTCTACATCAATAAATTTAAATGGTCAAGTAAAAATGATAATTGCTTAATCAAAGGAATACCCACTTCTAAAATTCACATTTGTGGTTCTACCAAGAAGACTAGAAAGAAGAAGAGTCAACTCCGTACATTGGAAATGGGACAAAATATGTCCTGTACCTCGAGCTTCTTAAATTTGCCAATTTGGCGCTGATTGGGTTCTACGTATAAAGTTAGTTATTTTGTCAGTTATTTCCGCAAAAATACTAGCTGGATAAAAATTGATAATTTGTTCGTTGCTAGCAAAAACTGGTGAAGTAATGCAAAAAATGCTTACATATTTTTTTTTTTAGAACGAACAAAAATTAATACGGATGGTACCAAGTAATTTTATATACTTCTTAATATTATAGTTTTTTCTATCGAATGATTAAAGGACTTTACAAAAAGATGTGATATCTAAACAAAAAAAGAAACACAGTTTTTTTTACAAAAAGGAGCGTCAAGTGATCGAAATCCCCACTAATTATGTGATTATAGTAATTTTATTTTATATTGATATTTATTAATTTTTTAGATACAAAAAGATATAATACCAAAATAAGTCAAGAAGGAAATATTTAACGCATATAATTAAGTCTTAATCTTTGACAAAATTTTATACTTGACCCGCCCGGTTCTTCCCAAATAAAATTTAAAGTTTTTTTTATTTAATTCAACTACAAAACACATACTTTTTATCTTTAAAAATCTGAAAATGGAATTGTATACAAATTCTAACAGGTATAACTAAAATTTATTTTCAATTTACTTTTTTTTTGTAGATTTTGTTAATAGTCAATGAGAAATTTTTTTTTTTCAATATACATTAGTCAGTTAAACGTTTTAGCTGCATATATTACTTTTTAATTATATTATGTTTAAATAATATTTATCTTTTCTAAATAATTTGTAGTTATTCTAATCATATCAAGTCGTGAATTTTTTTTCATGAGACATGCATTTTGACGTTCATCTAAAAATATATCTTTTAAGCTGCACATATATAACTAATGGCCGGTTTTTTCATCCAACATTACAGTTAACTGAGCATTAACTAACTTTAACTAACTCATAATTAACTACTTATCGATTGATATTTTCAATACTAAAGCATATAAAACACGCAGTCGGTAATCAAATTCTTAGTTAGTTAACTAGAGTCTGAACCTTAGTTGACTGTAATGTTGGACGAAAAAACCGGCACTAAGTATTTGTCAATATATTTCAATTAAATATTATATATTTTATTTTTGAAATTTCAACTATGAAGTTCAGAAATTAGAGATATAGATATAATCTTTAAAGAGATTTTTGAAAAAATGCATTAAAATACAAAATGAATTCAATTTATATTTAATTTACATTTTCTTTGAATAAAAAGTAAATATAATTTATATTTGAATTATATTTTTTAAAAAAATGAAGTAAATTTTAGATATATCTGATTGATATTTAAAAAAAAATTAAGTAAATCAAAAATTTGCAATTCAATTGGTCAATAATGGTAAATATCACAAATAAACATTTATTCGCAAATTTCACTTTCTATTTTTTGAAATTAATCAAATTAATTTCTTAGCTACTGCTTTTCCTTTGTATTTTAATTTATCAAAATAAATTATATTAATATTGTTTGTCAAATAAATAAATAAAAATACCAAGTAAAAGCAGCAGCTCAGAAAAAAATGGAGTTAACGAATTGATGCAGCTTACAATTTGATTTCTTTGGCTGTATAAATTCCTGAACCCCATTTTCTCCCTGGCCACTGCCTGTCCCTGATTATTATTATTTTTTGAAATAAATAGTATTTTATTTGTTAAATAAATTAATAAAAACCAAGGAAAAGCAGTATCTAAGAGAAAGACAAAGCTAAAGAATTGATGTTGCTTAAAATTTAATTTAATTTAATGATCAATTTCTTAGCTTCATCTTTTCCTTAGCAACCACCTTTCCTTTTTTTTATTCATTCATTTAACAAATAAAATACATGTAATTTATTATGAAAAATTAAATAAGTATAAATTTCTTATTTTATAATTAATAATTGTAATCTATACAAAATATATATCAGAAGGAAAAGCCGTAGCTAAAGAAAGAATGAACTCAAGAATATAGATTCCTTACCATTTAATTTCTTTGGATGCATTAATTCCTTAGCTTCATCTGTCCCTTAGCTACTGCTATTCGTTGTTATTTTAACAAATTAAATTAATGCGATTTATTTCAATAATTTAAAATACCAAGTCGAAAAGGAAATTGAATGGCAAGCGTTATTAATTCCGATTATTATTATTATTATTTTAAATGACAGCAACACGCTGAAGATGTTTACACATATTAAACCCACGAGTCTAGATGATTTTTTAATTTATTTATTTTTTAATTCCTTGATTATGTTCAATTTTGAATTACGTAATTGTTTAATATTTAGTTATTTTAGTTATTCGATTATTCAATCGTTCAATTGATCATTCACTTATTATTTATTCATCGTATAATTTCATTGATAATTCAATTTTATAATTGGATTATCTGACATTTAATTTTCCTAAATATTTAATTTTTTTTTTTTTTTTTTAAGCGATAATTGTTGACTTCAAATTTTCAATTTGATCGATTTTTTACTAAACAAATGATCAGCTAAGCACTTCGATGATTGTAATAATCCCAGGCTTCAATCATCAATTGATTATAACGGTTATTTGAAAAACATCTCAAACGTATTTATTCGATTATTTAATAATTAATCGATTATTTGGAGTTATCGCACATATATTCTAATCGATAAAAATTCAAAAGACTTGCCGTTTGTTAATCCTTGGTTTGAGCTGGTAGAAATTGACCGTCTGCAGGTTTCTTACCCAATGACCTATGGCTGGATGGATTACGTTGTTGTATATCTTTTTAATCATTTTTTAGCACAAATATAATCATTGAAAGTTATATTATTCGATTAGGATTTATGCACAAATGTTTATGTATGAATTTTGTAATAATGCTTCACAGTTATATTTAACACAATTATAATAATTAAATTATTTTAATCACTTTTTATTTTTATATTTATTTTATCTAAATTGTGCTTTAGATTTATTGTTCATTGTTTATAATAATTGAGAACAATTATCTATCACTTGAAATTTGTTCGTAGTTGCGTCTATGCGCACGTATGATCCAGTAAAATGAGCTCTGAAGAGACATTTTTCAAAAATTAATACTTGTTTCATGAAAAGGGTGTTTTTATATGTTTTTGGGGTCGCTGAATCACGTGGTAGGGTCAAAAAAATTTTAGGGGTCGAAGGGGGTGAGTTATTCAAAAAAAATTAAATAACTTTTTAAATATTAGTTTTAGGGAAAAAATTTATTTGAAAAAAAAATCCGTAATAAAAAAATAGGGGGAGTGATTGTAGGGAAATGTTTGTCTAATTGTAAGGGTTAATGAGTTAATTAGGTTTGAAATTTAGGGGTTGACGGGACAGCTGACGCGTTGAACTGATTATTTTTAAAAATCTATAACTTCATTAAAAATTGATATTTTTGACTAATTTTTTTTTTTAATTTTTTAAATAAATAAATTTTAAATTTAGAGATTTTTTTTTTTTTTTTAATTTATATATTTTAATTTTTATCAACAAAACAAATGTTTATTTATTAATTTTTTTTGTTTCTGATCAAATTTTTTAATTTTTTTTTTTATCAATAAATTTTTTATTTTTTTTAAATAATTTATGTGATTTTTTTTTTTTTTTTAAAACAATAACTTTGTTTAAATTTAATTTTTTATAAATAACCGGTTACCGTATAATTTTTAAGTTGCGCATCACTGCTATAATAACATGAGACAGAGCTATATAATAAACGCTATAGCTCTGTCTCATGTTATCTACCATTGAGAATCGACCCGACTGCGCCCGACTATACGCGAAACAACTCGATTGCTACTCACACACTCACATAGATGCCAGATTTGTGCCAGCGTTTGCATTCTGGCATGGCCCATTCACATTATAAACAATCATAAATTGCTCCAAAAAAAATATATCATATTATAATAAATAAGTAATATAATAAACATTAATATATATATAATTTATAATATAATTTTAATTATTGAGATATTGACTAATAAGTTTTTTATTACAATGGATCATGTGTGTGCTATTTGTGGTGACAGTTATCATTCAACAAAAAAAAAAAAAAACTTAAAGGTTAATAAGAAACCGTTGTCACAAACAAGAATTGCATGGTTAATTAATAAAAGTAAATTAGCAAATGATTTAAAGTGGACAGTATGGGAGAATGATGAAGTCTTGTATGCTCACGATTGTAAGTACCAAGTTATATTTTAATTTATTTAAATAAACAATATACGATTCAATATTTATTGCATAAATTTGATTTGATTTTTTTTTTTTGTCTTCATTTAAATATTTTATTGTTATGACATGAAATATTGGAAATGTTCAAGTTAATTTGATTTTTCTTGTTGACTGAATAATATTGGTTATTTATAATTTTTAAATATTGATTATTCAATGTTATTCTACACTTTTATTTTAATTTTTAAATTTTTGATTATTTTAAAAAACTTGCTGAAATTAATTATCTAATTTTAAAAAAATTTTCTTTTCAGATTGTCTGTTAAGTTATTCTCGTTATGAATCAAAAAAATCAACTGAAAATTTAGAACCATCAGTACCTTGTAGCTCAGATTCACAATCTCCTACTAACGAGTTTGATTTTGATATTAATTGTTTTTTCTGTGGTGAAATGTGGGATTGTAATAATGGAGCCATAATTGATCGTCAATCTATGAATGGTCGCATCATTGATATTGTTCAATCATTGAGTGATGAGTCATATTTAAAAAATCGTCTTAAAAACATTTCTTCATTGGTCGATGTTCAGGCTCGATATCATGATATCTGTTATGAAAATTTTATTGCTGACTCAACAAATTCGAGACAAACTTCAACATCGACTAAACGTTCTCTTAGTTCAGATGCACAAGACGCATATAATAATGCATATAAATTCATTGAAAATAGGTTGAGTGAACCAGTTTTATTATTAGAACTAAAAGAAATAATGGGCATTCATTTCCCAGATAGAAGAACTTTTTACAAGAAGTTGAAAGAAAAATATAAAGATGATATTTTTATTGATACACAAATTGGTAAAAATACGAAAATTTATTATAAAAATTTCAATCTACCAAAAATAGCTAGTGATTGGTTATGTCAAGAAGAACTTCATGAAGATCAAAAAAAATTTGTATTAAATATTGCTGCTGATATTTTGTACAATGATATTAAATCAAAAGAATATGATATGGAGCATTATAAAACTCCAGAAAAATTTTTAAATAGTATAACTGAAGATATTCCTGATCTATTATTCCATTTTTTAAGTAAACTTATTTTTGCTGATAAAAAAAAAAATAATGAACATAATTTGAAACATCTTCAAAACATTGCTCATGCAATTATTTCAACAATACGTCCTAATGGTTTTACGTCGTATCTTCATCTTGCTGTAGGTACTTATATCCTTCGTAAAACTGGAAGTAGACTTGTAATAGATGTATTATCAGCTCTGGGTGTTTGTTCAACATATTACCAATTACGACTTTATGAAGCATCAGTTTTATTAGACCCACCTCAGATGAAGATTGATGGAACATCTTTACAATACGTCTTCGATAATACTGATCACAATGTGATTACAATTGATGGTCATAAAACTTTCCATTGTACTGGTGGTATATTTACAATTACACCAGATCATGCAGTAACACTTGAAGGTGAAACTAAAAGATTAACACAAATGCCTTCCAAAGACAATATTTCAGCAGTAAATACAATTCAAGATGTTCATTTACCAATAGATTTCCAAGGAGGACTAAACAAATTAAAGTTTGAAGACCTAGATACACTTAATTTAAATACTTCACCTTATTTACCAGTTTCATATTCAACTTATATATTGGCAAAACATTTAAAAATAAATAAAATACCTTTGTGGCATGGATTTGAAGAACTTTTATATAGTGACGAGATACTACACCCAACATCCAGAATTGTATGTTTACCATTTATTTATCATAAAGCTACAGATTATCTTGCAATTCATACTGCTCTTTGTTATGCAGTTGAGCATGCAAAAAAAAATGGTCAAATATTTGTTTTTGTTACATTTGACCAACCATTATATAAAATTGCTCGAGACATATTGACTGGGCTAGAAAATGACAGTATGCAACACGTTTTTATAAGACTTGGTGGTTTCCATATTATATTGTCTGCTCTTGGTGCAGTTGCATATCCAATGACAGATAGTGGTATTGCCGAATTATTTAGTGTTGTATATGCTCCTCAAACTGTAAAACATTTACTTGATGGTAAAGCTTATGCTAGAGCAATGAGAGCTCATATCTTGGCATATACTGCATTAGGAAAATTAATTTGTGACAAATTTCCAAATGATAAAAAACAAGAATATAAAGATTATCTCAATGTATTATTTCAAGGTTTCAGTGCAACAGATAGTTATGAAGGCCCATATGAAGGAGATGTTAAAGTTGATAAAAAACTACTTCAAATAAATCAAGAATTCATAGAAATATTAAATATCTTGAAAAAAAATGGACCCACAGCACAACTATGGATACAATATTTTGAATCTGTAACTATTTTGTTACAATATATTGAAGCTGAGCGTTCTGGTAACTGGAATTTGCATTTACAAAGCGTGAGGAAAATGCTACCTTCATTTCATGCAGCTAAACATTTTAATTATGCAAAATTTGCCCATTTGTATCTTCAAGATATGGCAAAGCTTGAGTCAGTAATGACTACTGATGAATTTAATAAATTTACACGAGATAGTTTCTTTACAATTAGAAGAACTGATAAAAGTTTCAATGGGGTATGGAGTGATATGACAATAGAACAAACCCTCAACCGTTTTTTTGGTACTGATTTGGTGCATGGAAGAGGTGTTACAGAGAGTGTTGTATCAAGATATTTAGGTGCTATGCCAACCATGTTTATGGTTATGGATTGTCTGGAAGATTTTTGTAAAGTTAAAACTCACAATAGTGAACAACAAATTGATTTATCGAGAGCTAGACTTAAATTAGATGAAGCTGATACTGATAAATTTTATTTTTGGCTAAACGAACATGATCCATTCATGCCAAGATCTTCTGTAGTATCTTTATCGACAGGAGTAATGGGTGGGCCCAGAATAAATTGTCACAAAGCAATAGAAATCGGTGAAAAAAATATTCGTTGCATTGTAGGTAAAAATGCAAAAACATTTTCATTTTCTAGTCTTGATAAAATTACAACTTTAGCCTCGGCTAAACAAAATGCACATTTAGCTGGAAAATATGAAGCTATAAATGCACTTAATTTATTTAATGAAATTTCTGGCTCACTCAAAAACGATGATGATTTAAAAAAAGCACTAAACTATGAACTTGCACCTTATCCTTTGAGTCTATTTGACAACAAAGGCTTTATACGAAAATCAGAGCAAACTTTATTACGTGCGATAGGGAAGACAATTGAAACTGATAAAAATTTTGTTGACAATTTAGAAATCGTTCTTGATGGTAATTTTTTGTTAAAGGCAATTTCATCTTGGCCTCAGTCAGAAAAATTCAGTGATATTTGTCAATTATATTTGGATTACATTGCCAAAACTTATCCTGTACAATTCGAAATGAAATGTATATATATTGTTTTTCGCTTATATAATGATAAAATATGCGGAATTAAATCATATGAATTATTTCGACGAAATGAAAAAGGCTTTGGTCCTGATTTTAATTTGCAATTTAACAGTATTTGTTCAGTCACAAAAATACAATTTTTGTCTAATATAGTCAACAAACAAAAATTTGTTTTGATGTTGTTTGAATATTTAAAAAACCATATTAATGTGGTAATGTCTCAAGGAGATGGTGATTCAGATATAATAAATACGGCACTAAATCTTGCCTCACGCAATCACCAAAAACCTGTTGCAGTTTTAAGTGATAATATTGATTTATTAATTTTGTTAATAACATTGAGTACACAAAACGACCAACATCTTTATTATTGTCAAATTGATGCTGTTGGTAAACCATTAAAAACATGTCCAGTTTCAGAGTATGGTGATTTGAAACCATTCTTATTATTTGCTCATGTTTTTAGTGGATGTAAAACAACAAGCTCAATTTATAAAAAAGGTAAAATAACAATTTTAAACATGATTAAAAAAAATATGGACATGCAAACTGCAGCTAAGGTATTTTACAATCAATCAAGTTCTGCGTCTGACGTAGCTATTGCTACTGAAAAAATTTTTCTATGTCTTTATCAATCAAAAGGAGCACAACAATCACTTGAAACACTGAGATACAATAGTTATGTGTCACTGGCCTCAAATTTGACTGTTGAACAACGTTTAGCTTCATTACCTCCAACACTTTTCACAGCACATCAACATGGTAAACGTGTTTTTTATCAGATGCAGAGATGGTTAGGCAACAACAACTTGAGACCAGAAGAATGGGGTTGGAAACGTCATGATATGATGCTGGTGCCAATTATGACAATGGATTTTCCAGCACCCAAAGAGCTTTGTGATAAAGTAATGATATATTTTTCTAATTTAATGATAATTGATGATTTAATATAAAATTATCTTTATTTTATTATTAATAACTTATAATTTTTCTAGATATTTTGTGGATGTACTCGAAAATGTCAAAGTAAGCTTTGTAAGTGCCGAAAAGTTGGTTTGTCATGTTCCAAGAAGTGTACCCATTGCCACGGTACAAGTTGTGACAACAGTTCAAATAGTTTGACAATTTATAGTCGTAAAGAAAATGAAGAAAATGACGAAAATGATGACGATGAAAGAGAAGAATTACTTCTAGAACATGAGCAAGAAAATGATAATTATAATACTAATGATAACTCGAGATATTTGTATAGAAATCAACAGGCTAGAAATTATGATTACGACCAGGATTTTTTTGAAATAAATTTCAGTGACTTTTGATACAAATTGTATTTTTTTAAAAATAAATTTTGTAAATTTTATATAATTTAGAAGATTTAATTTTGTATTCTGTAATTTTCAGGCTTGAACCACCCTTTTTTTCCAGACAATCAGTACGCGCCGTAAGAAATTTAAAAAATTATTTTTTTTTCGGAAATAATCGCCAATAAATTTTTTAAAACTTGACCTAAAAAAAAATAAAGACCTGTAAATTGTCTATGATTTAGTAGCTTTCATTTTGTATTCTATAATTTTTGTGTTTGAACCACCCCTTTTCCCCCTACAATGAGTACGCACCACGGATAAATGTGTAAAAAATTTTAGTTCTCAGTACAGGATACTTGAGTGAATCCTTAATACAACAAAAAAAAAATTTCGAAAATCCATGCATTATTAAATCTAGGAGCCATTTGTTAATCAATTTTTTTTATTAACAATTCCTTTTGTTGCTATTCTGGGCCGTTGACGCGTGAAATACGAAAATTAGCTTAAAATCAAACTCGAGAATTTATATTACAAACACATATGAATTTTGTATAATACACAAATCTATGTGAGTGTGTGAGTAGCAATCGAGTTGTTTCGCGTATAGTCGGGCGCAGTCGGGTCGATTCTCAATGGTAGATAACATGAGACAGAGCTATAGCGTTTATTATATAGCTCTGTCTCATGTTATTATAGCAGTGATGCGCAACTTAAAAATTATACGGTAACCGGTTATTTATAAAAAATTAAATTTAAACAAAGTTATTGTTTTAAAAAAAAAAAAAAAATCACATAAATTATTTAAAAAAAATAAAAAATTTATTGATAAAAAAAAAAATTAAAAAATTTGATCAGAAACAAAAAAAATTAATAAATAAACATTTGTTTTGTTGATAAAAATTAAAATATATAAATTAAAAAAAAAAAAAAAATCTCTAAATTTAAAATTTATTTATTTAAAAAATTAAAAAAAAAAATTAGTCAAAAATATCAATTTTTAATGAAGTTATAGATTTTTAAAAATAATCAGTTCAACGCGTCAGCTGTCCCGTCAACCCCTAAATTTCAAACCTAATTAACTCATTAACCCTTACAATTAGACAAACATTTCCCTACAATTACTCCCCCTATTTTTTTATTACGGATTTTTTTTTCAAATAAATTTTTTCCCTAAAACTAATATTTAAAAAGTTATTTAATTTTTTTTGAATAACTCACCCCCTTCGACCCCTAAAATTTTTTTGACCCTACCACGTGATTCAGCGACCCCAAAAACATATAAAAACACCCTTTTCATGAAACAAGTATTAATTTTTGAAAAATGTCTCTTCAGAGCTCATTTTACTGGATCAGTATGCATTGAGTGTATATGTGTCTATGTACACGTATATATTGAATGTATACGTGTCAATGCATATCCGTATGTATAATTCAAGTTTCGATAATTGTTTGTGGCACTTGTCACTTGTATTAATGTCTCACTTGTATAATTTGTTATTAAAAAGTAATTCAAACACTGAATACATTTTTTATCAATTAGCACTTATAATTTTATTTTATTATTTTCACTCTCATTAATTTATTTTAATTCGGTTCACATTTAATATCTAAATGTTCCTGGTTTTGGCACCATAAAATGTTCGATATATTGCCCGTTAAGGGAATTATATCTAGTAGGATGTGATAGGATGGAGTTATTTTAATAATCAATCCAAGTAAATTTGTTGTATATTGAATTAAACAAGAAAAAAAGAAAAAAGATTTTCTTATAAAAAAAAGTGTCAAGTATTCGAAATCGTGTTTATTTATTTTTTGCAATTTACTTTTTTTTTACAAAAAGATATGATATTAAAAAAAAGTCAAGTATTAAACTATTAGTATATAAAATAATCTTTGACATATAATCAAGTCTTAAGTTTCGACAAACTTTTACACTTGACCCCGCCCGGTTCTTCCCAAAAAAATTTTCAAGTCTACACACGTATGATGACGCATAGCTAATGGTAGTTCCTACTGTTCACAATTACAATGCTATATATTTTCCTTTACATTTTATACAGGCTTAAGACTGGCAGCATAAAAATCATTTAAATATGCTGGCATGTTTAAACATATACATTTTTATATATCTTCATTTTTATCTTTATCTTTATTTTTATAAAGATAAAGATTATCTTTATTTTTATATATCTTTATTTTTCTACATCAAAAAAATATTGAGATGAAACTATTTCTCAGATAGCCAACACTGATCAAAACATCTTTATTCTCCGTCATTTTTCTCATGCTGGAATAATTTTTTCGGTACTAATTTCATGCCGGAGTAATTTTTCCGATAATAGTCAAAAACGGAGTAATTTCTCAGACAATGGTCAAAAACGGAGTCATGCCGGAGAAATATTTCCATCAAGTAAATTTCATTTGAAAATTAAAAAAAACCTTTGAGTATTTGATAATTAAAAATAATCATTCATAATTCAGTGATGTAACGGGTTATGTTGATGCTATCGATGGTATAAAACCAGTGCGATCAAACCAGAACTGGGTTTTCTAAATTTGATTTAAACAACAACAAGGCAACTCGAATAACAATAAAAATAAGTATCATTCGGTAATTAAAAATTCAATACTACGTGAGAAAGTTATTTAAAGAAGTCCATTTTAACCCGAGATAAAGTGTGGTCAAGGACAAGTTACCAATGGATTCTACAGGTTAACTGTCAATATTGCTGATTATACAGAAATTGAAATTTTATGTAAATCGAGTCAATAGTTTACGTAAAACTGCGTTTCCAAGGATCCGGCCACGTATTTATTGTATGAATTATTTTTTTTATTATTATTACATATATATGGTCCATATATATGCCCCATTCTTAGTCAAATCACGGGGTCATCTGCCTGACCCTCTACGATTTTGATAAGATGAGCTATTTTTGGTTGATTTTAGTCTGAAGTTAAGCCTCTAATTTTTTTGGATTTTTTTATCAATTTTTCTAGACATCTTAAATATAACTATTTTTGGAATTTCTCAAAAAGGACCATTTTTTTTTTCTGATTTTTTTTCACAGAATCGAGTGCACAATACACGCATTTTAAGCACAGCAAAAATCTGGGTGCAGACATATAAATATTTTTTTTTTATTTTTAAAATTTTTATTTACAGTATACGGATATAGTATACACCCATTATAATAATAGTATATATAGTATATATCAGATGAAAAAAAATATTCTCCATTACCGACGAACGGAAAAAAAAGGAAATATATTATTTTTTCATCTATTTTTTACCGACCAGGTGCAGTTTTTTGTCTTCTCAGATCTACTTTTCCCCTAACCTACTGCGTATTTGAAACTCTACTTGTTACACTACTAATACTTATCAGGATTTCATAAAATTTCATTATATTCATCAAGATATCATTGAATATAAAAAGTCTTATTCTTGTTACAAGATTTTAAAGATAGAAATCAATGCTCAGATCATTCAAAATCTAATTTTGATTTTACCAATTTAAAACCTACTACAAATGGATTATCTAAACTAAAAAATCAAAAACAAACTATCTTTCTTCTTATCGTAAAAATCTCTTTTACGACAAAAAAAAATACAAAATACAAAGACGTATTCAAATGTCTACAAAAATTGAAGCACGAAATTGAAGAAAATAAATTTTCAATTGTTCCCCTACATAACTATTCCAATATTAAACTTCAACAATTTAATGAAATGTAGAAATTTATCTTCCAAAAGTATGAAACAAAATTAATTAATACTTCTAAGATTATTTTTCGCAATCAAGTTGAAGTAAAAGTAATACTCGAAGAATGTCATGCAAGTAATTTTTTTGGACATTATGGTTTCAATAAAACTAATGCTTGTGTAAAAAGAAATATTTTTGGACAAATATGAAATCTGATATAGAAAAATCAAAAAAAATCTGTCATTTATGTCAACTTAATAAAGTTAATTTCGAACTAACTAAACAACCCATAGACACTACTACAAAAGCAAATAGTCTTTTCAAACGTCTTGCTTATGATGATATAGTTCTACCTTTACCACTTAGTGAATCAGGGAACTGATTCATAATACCGCAAGAGACGATTTCACTAAATGTTCTTTTACATACTTTATCCCAAATCATCAATAAGAAACCATTGCTAATAAATGAACACACATTTTTACCACTTTTGGTAAATCGTTTCTTACAGACCAACGGGCAGACATTATGTCTGACCCTATAAAACAATTGAGGAATCTATCCAAAACCAAACATATTTCTACAACTCCATATCATATGTCGTCGTTCCTTCAAAGTATCAAGCGCTTGTTGTTGATCGATCCCACTTCCAAAAACTGCTCTTTCTGGTTAGCTGGCAATTGGTGCAGCTACAAAGGCAAAATCTGGAATGAATTGTTGACACCACGGAGCCATACCGAGAAACCTACGTACCTGCTTCGGCGATTGAGGTGCTAGAAAATTTCTTAGCGATGAAGTTTTTTCGGGATCAACCTGTAACCATTGGCTATTGATCACAAACCCTTGGCACTTTACCTGTGCCTGACAGAATTCACTTTTGTCTCTGTTTATGGTAAGATTAGCGCCTCTGAGTTTGTTAAGAACCTTACGTAACCAGTCTAAGTGATCCTCAAATGTCTTCGTCACTATGATTATATCGTCTAAATAGACGAAGACGTGTGGATAAAATTCAGAAACTATTGATTTGTCGAGAGCCCGCTACATCAAGGCAGGTGCGTTTAACAATCCAAATGGCATCCTGGTGAATTGAAACAGACCTCTACCAGGAACCGGGAATACCGAGATCTCTCAAAAATCCTTCGAAAACTTTACTTGCCAATATGTCTCACTTCAGTCAAGAGTGGAGATATGATTTGCCCGACGTAATTCGTCGATGTGTGCATCCAACAGGTCTTTCAGACGACGCTGTTCTCTCGGAGGTCAAAGCGTTTGCTCGGTAAGCGAAAGACCCGGGTTGGATTCCCGGCAGGGGAACTTCTTATTTTTACTAAGTTTCTGGTTTTTTTTCAAAAAATTATCATTTCTCCGTCATTTATTCCCTTTTGCCGGGAAAAGTTTGAAAATTTCAAATTTGAATTTTCGTTTACGGTAGCCATTTCGTTCAATGTATCCGTCGGTAACCATGATATCCAGTCACTAGTACTATACACAACGTAACTACTTAGCTATGATTTGAATCTATAACTGCCTGAGTAAGTAACCCCTATTTTATAATCTTACGGCAGGCCCCACGTTGAGAGCCATTTTGTAACCGATTTTCTGACCTGCACGGCGAGAACTATCGGCCAACGTTCACAACGAGGATTTTGCACCATTCTCCTCTGCATCACCAGGAGGAGCCTATTGGTTATCTCGGAAGCCAACAGCTGTAGGAGTAACGAAAACGAAACGTAAACCTAACTCAGTCTTAGAAATGGTAGAGGGGCGCGATCCACCTGAAAGGATTATGAAATACGTAACCAAACCTAAAGGGAGCTATCGTGAACCAAGTATAGTGTATTACATATGCCTATATTACATTGCGACTTTAAATTGCCGAATTAAAGGACGGTGGAGGTTCTTTGATCCTGGCCAAGTCAAATCGAGTCTGATCAAGTCTTGGCAGGTCAAAAAACGTAAAAAGGAAAAAACGATTTTTAAATTGCGTTTGACGAGTGTTCGTATGAATTATTAATAACCGACTTTCATTATAATTATTAACAATTCAAGTGACAACAAATGAATAAGCAGGGCCTATTTATTTCTATGAAGCTCATCGTTTAATAATTTATTTCGAGAACTGGCGAAATAATAACTTTCATTACAGAACATATAGGCAAAATTTCAAAGACTTATCTCAACTTTAATCTGCGCCGCTAGAATATTGATTTTTGCATTTGAAATAACTTTTCATCCTTGTAAATTTCTCTTTCACTTCCTGCACGTCGTTTAACGAATCGGAAAAATATTAAGATTTCAGCGTTCACTACCAAAACGAGTGCTTACCAAACTAGATATGTTTTTATTCTTGAATTGTTTATTTTTCGCATGCCAATAGACGAAATCCGGTTGTTTATTTTTCATTCTACACACGGTTTTTTGTTCTGAACATGTTTCATAGTAACAGTTATCACATTATTTCTTTTAATTAGGTGTAGATCACGTATAAATATTGTTAAAGTTCATAAAAAGAAATCTTCCAATGCGTATCTACACAAACTATATATTGTAAAAATTTTCATCATACTACTGTCTATTTAAATAACCCGAGTAGAAATTCAGTTCAAGATATGATCGAAGCTTGATCAGGCAACTTGAATTCAGATCAAGTTTTGATCAGACAACTTGATCAAGAATTGATCAAAACGTAACGCAAAAATGGATCAAGGCTTGATCAAAAAGTGATTAAGAAACATTATCAAAAAATGATGAAAAAAATTATTTAACAAATGACTTTTTTTTTTTTTGAATCAGCTAATTCCTGGCATAGAGTTAGAGATAGATGTGCTGAAATGAAAGACAAAGAATATAATTGAGTAATTTTGCGCAACTAGACGGGATCGAACCTACGAACAACGGATTACTATTCTAAACGCACGCTTTAGCCTGCCGGCTACCGGACGATCGATGCAATGTAGAGTTTTTTAATCCTCATATTTTACATTCACTCACAAGAGACAAAAAGAAAATGATAGATTCAGAGAAATATTATTAATTGAAAAAAAAAATTGTGCGATATAATAATTATTCCTAAATAATTATTTTTGAATATTTGTTTTAATTAATAAAATACGACATAATTTTTTTGTATTTATTTGTTAATTCGTAATAAAAAATTATGAATAGATATTAGAATGAATTATTTAATAGAAAAAATATTATACAGAGCTGTCATCAGCTCTACATTTTAAAAATGATAAGACTAAGAAAATGTTGATCATAATTTGACCAGGATTACTTGTTCAAAATGTAATCAAGATACTTGATGTTGTCTTGAACAGGAAAAATTGTTTAAAAAAGTTATGTATTTTAAAATATTCAACTTGATAGTTTTGTGATCAAGAATTGACCAGGTTCACTTGATCAAGATGTGATCAAGATACTTGATCCTATCTTGAACAGGGAAAATTGTTTTAAAAAAATATTTATCTTAAATCATCCAACTTGATGATGTGATCAAGATACTTAATGCTATCTTGATCAACTTGAAATTGAACGTAAAAAAATATCTTGATAAAATCCTGATCAGGATTCAATCAAGCTTCCTGAAATAAGGTAACTTGATCAATTTTTGATCAGGATCGGATATCAAATCCGTCGAACCTGACCAGATTTCCACTCGGGACTGTGTAACAATACTTCGTAAATAACTAATTTTCATTTTTTTGTACATATTCTTTGAAAATTAAAAATTGTTCATCGAATTTTTTATTGATTTTTTTCACAGTTTTCAGATACAACCTGACATATGTACTGTTTTTGTTCCGAATTTTCCGTCATTATGTTCGCGTACTTTTGTATTAAACTTACTGATCTTTATGCTACGTTATTGAAGATTTTCAGTGCTTTGATAATTTCGAAGCTTTTTCGAAAATTCTTATCGGCAGTCCAAAGTAATGGATCTGTTTTGCGTAACACAGTTTTAATTTCAAACCAGTTGAAAACGATAAGAGATTGAGGACTTATG
The DNA here is from genome assembly GCF_014905175.1 of Aphidius gifuensis. Lineage (NCBI taxonomy): Eukaryota > Metazoa > Arthropoda > Insecta > Hymenoptera > Braconidae > Aphidius > Aphidius gifuensis. The sequence goes on along the minus strand of NC_057788.1, from coordinate 18,352,702 downwards.
AAGTCTTCTATTTCTTTTTGTGTCCAGAAATTGTCGTTCCTTATACTAAAACGTAGCTTCTTTCCATCATTTATTTCAATGTTCTTTTCTCTATATAACTGAACAACTATTTATTTTTCTTCTTGTACGATAGCTCTTCATCAAAGAAAGATAGTGCAGATGTTTTTGGTGTCAAATAGTGATTAACAAATTTTGAAAGTGCTGCCTGCGATACTTTAACATTAATTGACTGATATTCGTACAAGTTTTTTAAGAATTTCAAATCATGTGCAGGAGCACAGGCGTTGAACGGAACTGTGAATCATTCTTTCATATAAACTTTCACTATAAATAAATATCAGCTAGAGATTCGTAATCCGTTTGTGTTAAAAAAATTCTTGCCGGAAAATAAATATTTTTAGGGAGTAGCTAGCCTTAGCCATCTAACGTGCATGATGGTATGCACCTGGAGGTTTAGACTTGATGTTTTTTGGCTTTCTAAAAATCTTTTAGTCAAATCAAGCAACTTTTTATAATCGTCTCTTGGTTGACGAATTTCAAGTGTTTCGTTTACGAATAAACGGATACTTTCGATTCTTTTAGTCTTTTTCATAGTTTTTTGATAATCGGCGGTCCATTCACGACTAACGATCGGAAATTATTATTAAAAGACTCAGCGATTAAAATAATTAACCTAATGGCATTTCTAGTACTAACTCTGCATTAATCCAACGTAGCTACAAGTTTTTTAGTCATAATTTCAACAGTGCCACGCACGTGACTTACAGTAATATATTCTAGATCATTAGATGAGTTCGAGTGATGACTACATTTCTGACTTAAAGAAAGAGTGCTCAAGCCTGAATAAATTGACGCTACGTTATCCGTACACTGTAAAAAAATGTGTTCCAAAAAAAAACTTAAATGTCTCGGAAAAAATTATCTTTGACAAAGAACAAATTTGTATCAAGTCAAAAATAAAAAAGTCTCGATTAAAGATAAGGTTTTGCGTCAGGGAAAAACGAATATGTTTTAATATAATGAATAAAAGTGTTTAACAAGTACATTAGAGCGTTGTTTAGAGAAAAAATTTATTTTCAGGTAAGTGTATATAATTTTTATTTAATCAGTAGGTATTTTTAATTGAAATTAAAATTTTTTGATACGTTAATTTTACGTGTCAGGTTGAGATTGAAATATCTCAAAAAGTAATTTAAATGTTTCAATTTATTGTTAAAATGTTTTAAAATAAATCTATCATTCTTTTATTGTAAACTTTAAAATATTATATGAAGATTTGTATATCTCAAATTAGACTTATCATGTGTTGATATATTATTTAAAAATTTTAAAAAATTGCAAAAAAATTTTAGCTCTGCACTTTTTAGAACTATTTTGAAATAAAGATATCTTAAATATTAATTAAACAATCCTGCATGCAACATTTAAATATTTTTAATAAAAATTATGAAATTTCAATTCTTTACTATCAAGCATCAAGTTGAAATCAAAATATCTCAAATGGTAATTTTCGTGTTTTAACATAATAATTTAAAGCTTTAAAAAAAAATTTTTACTCTTCTACTTTTCAATATTAATTTTAGATTTAAATATCTCAAATTTTCACTGATATGAAAAAATACAAGAAAACAGTCCAGTTACAGAAACGCCAAAAAAAGAAAGAAAACCCAGAGGAAGACCTCCAGGTGCAAAAAACAAAAAGTCATGTGCAAAAAAACTCATTTTCAGAACCAAAATAAAAAAGAACGACCAAATGATAGACAAATACATAAATAAAAAAAAAAGAGACACCGAGCTTCTCAAAAACAAAAACACCCTGGAAAGACACATTACGCGCAACCAGGCCAGAAAGCAACTACATATGATAAATAGAGACATACAAATAATAGAAGAGGTGAAAGAACCAACCGCAACTAAAAACAATGATCAGCAACAAATAAAAAGTACAGAAGAAATAAAAACAAGAAAAATCAAGATCAACAGTGTAATCGTAGCAAAAGCAGGCGAGACGCACAACGATCTACGAAGAAAAATAACCGAAGAAATAGAAGAAAAAATGAAGAAACAAAGTAAAACAAATATGCTCCTCCTAACAAGACTACTGGAAGAGAAATTGCATGAACATGAAGAAAAAATGTACGCAAGAACAAAAGAATTAGAAGAAAAACTAAAAACGGAAAACGACACCCTCTTAAGTAAAATCCAAATACTGGAAGCGCAGATCAAACGACATGAAGAGTCAAGTAATACAAACGACGAAATCATGAAGACACACACGCACCAACACATTGAAGCAAACGTGATAATTCAGAAAAAAAGCAGTACTAAAAAAGAAAAAGACACATACACAAACACAGTCAACACAGTTGAAATGAAAGTAAAAGATTTCCTAAAAAAGGAAAGAAAACGACACGACTCCAACCAAGAAAAAAAAGAAAATCCAAAGTATGATGAGATAAGAGTAATACGCACGCCAGAGAGAACAAAAGAGTTGCAAATCATAAGCTAAACGAAAAAAACAGAAAACCTAAAAGCTGTAGAAAATACAGAAGACATCATGGAAAATATAAAAGAAAGAGAAAACCACACAACAGAAACATACAATAGAACACAGAATAAAGTAGCGATGCCAACAGTGCACCAACACATGCAAAACGACACATCGACTCAAAACAAAAGACCAGACAAAAATTACGAAGAACCAATATGGCGAGAAAAAATTCCTGCAAAAGAAGTGACGGCTAACACAAAGACAGCCCCACGAGAAAGCGCGGACAATAAAACAACAAAACAAATTGAACGACCTTGGCAATTATCCTACACACAACAAGAAAAAGAAGCACATGAAAGAAAAAGAAGAAGGAAAAACATGATTATCAATGGAGATTACCCACAAGAATGGACTGACATTGAAAAACTGAAAAAAGGGATAGAAGAAATGACGGGCGTAAACCCAAACATCATAGAAATCAGAAAAATAAATGATATGTTAAAAATCACGACAGACACATTGCACGATAAGATCCAAATAATGAAATGCAAGTACCTGCTTAAAAACACCAATACATGGATTAAAGATGATCTAACACCATATCAAGTAATGGTAGAAAAATGGCTGAAAAAAACAGCGAAAGAAATGCAATATCAAGAAAATCATAACGTCAAGCAAAGACATATGAGCATCTTAATCAATGACAGAGAATACAAATGGAGCATGACTAAAGGTGAGTTAATACTACTGCCCTTTCGTGGATACCGCTGCTAAGCCAAACTACATAAACATCATGTTGTGGAACGTAGCTGGACCTGTAAACATTATAAATGCTAAAGACTTCATTGAGAGTCATGACATAATAATATGCATTGAAACATGGATAACGGAAAAAGACGAAGAAAGACAAATAAAAAGGTTAAGCCAAGAGTTCCACTGGGCTACCAAAGCAGCAGCAAGAAAAATTAACACGACCAAAGGAAGAGCAGCAGGCGGACAACTTATCGGAATACGCAAAAAAATAATGAACCACTGCACAATACATGAATGAAAGTATGGAGTATGCATCACTAATGGAGTTGGTAAAAGTAAATTATGCATAATAACTGCATACAATAACGTCGGAATAATAAAAATTAGAGAAGAATTAAAAAACGTGATTGAAAAGATGACATTGGAATGCGAGAATGTAATCATCATGGGAGACTTTAACGCTAGAACAGGTGAAAAGTCAGGCTACCAAGATGAAGAAGAAGAACACTGCGAACTAAAAAACAGAAAATCCCAAGACAAACAAATAAACGCAGAAGGAAGATTACTTCTAAAAATGTGCGAAAAGCAAGGGTTAAGTATACTCAATAGAAGACTAAAAGGCGATGAAATGGGAAGAATCACCTTCACAGGAACCGAAAAAGGTTCTGTGCTAGACTTAATACTCACAGCAGGAAACAACGACGCTGTTAAAATCAAAAACCTGACAATAAAAGACAGACGAGAGTCAGACCACCTATCTGTCATCATAGGGGTAGAATACACAACAGAAAATCATGAAGAATTAAATGATAATAATGAAGAGGAAGACGATGGAGATAAACTTAATGTCAAGCACATTTGGAAATACGAATGCCTCGAAAAATTTAAAGAAGAATACAATAAAGAATTAATCTCGAAAAAGCCTACAACAGAAGAGTTAAGATGGTAAGACCAAATACAGAATCTAAAGAAAGCTGCGAAAAAATGCAAACTAATAATATCAAGAAAAAAAAGAAAAGAAAGAGCAAAATGGTTCGATGAAATATGCAAAGATAAAAGAAAAGAGTTATAGGATGCACTCAAAAAATACACAAAAAACAGGAATAAAGAAAACCATATCCAGTTAAGAAACACAAAAAAAGAGTACAGAGAGACAATCAAAGAACAAAAGAAAAAATGGATCAATGAAATATGGAAAAGCCTGGACCGCTGCAAAGACATGAGCGAATGGTGGTGCACAATCAACAGATTCAGAAAAACTAAGAGAGCACAAATAAGTTATAACATCTAACAAGAAGAGTGGGTTAAACACTTTAAAAAACTGCTCGGAGGAGAAGAAACAATATACACAAAAGAAAAAGAAAATGAAATAACAGTACAAGAAAGTGGAGAAAAGGATGCCTACACATTAAGAATCATGAACAATGACATCACAGAAAAAGAAACAGAAACAGCAATTAAAAAAATGAAAACGAACAAAGCAGCGGGTCAAGACGGTATACCATCAGAATACTACAAAGTTACAAACTCCTAACTAACATCATTGCAAAAAGACTAAACAAATGGATGAATGTAATAGTACTGCTGGCAGAGCGAAAACAAGCATCACAAGAAATGCTAGACATTCTACAGCAGTATGCAAATAAAAACGAACTACAAGTGAGCACTAATAAAACAAAAGTGATGCGTTTTGCAAACGGGGGCAAAACAGAAAACACTTTATGGACATATGGTAATGAACCAATACAGAACGTCTCGAGCTTTAAGTATCTGGGATGTTGGTTTACATCTGGAAACAGCTGGAAGAAACACAAAACATGGATAGCAGCAAGAGCAAGAAGGGCAGGTAAGAGGGGACGCAACATGGGGCCTTCTAAAGAGAACTGGAAGAAACACACTCAAGAAAAGAATGTACTTATATAACCCTGGCAAAATCAGGGGCAACATATGGTATAGAAATATGGGGATGGAAAGAAAACACAGACCTAGCAAAACTACAAGGACGATTAACCAAATGGGCACTGGGACTTTCAAGAAACACTCTCGAATACATATGGAGAAATGAGGCTGGTGTGTAAAGCGAGAAAATAGCATCAAGAAGGCGTGCTGCCAAATACCTGATAGAAATACTGGTAATGAAAGACGATCGACTACCCAAAATTTGTCTTAAAGAAGAATGCAGAGCAATAACAAGCAACAACCCATCAAAATGGGGAATACAACTCAAAGAAGCACTCACAGAAATGGAATGCAGTGAGGTAATAGAAATGATAAGACAAGGCAGGGACTGAAAGACAATACAAGAAAAAGATGAATTAAGCTTCATAAAATTACATGAACAACAAGACTCAAATGACGAACAAGACATAAGAAAATCCACGTTCGCACAACACTACAAGCATATATCGCCAAAAAGCAACGAAAATTACAAAGCATTCTGGGACGACAACAGTATACCTGAACGCAACAAAACATGGTCCAGGATGAGATGTGGAAACATTGGCCGAGCAAATAAAAAAGGTCACGAAAGCTGGGACTGCAGATTATGTGGGTATGACAGAGAAACTTTAGAACACATACTGGAATGCACACATGTAAGAACAACATGCAAAGAAGAAATTTGCACGGCGGTGAATGTATGGATGGAAGGGAAGAGAGACCAAGAACTCACGGACATACTACACACAAAACTACAAGAGACACCCCACCCCGAAACATGTAGTTTAATCCAACAATATGAAAAACTAATAAATGGAACGTACAGTAAAAAAATCAAAAGAATAAGCTGATAGAAAGTAAGCAACAATGTAAAAAAAAAAAAAAAAAAAAAAAAACTGCAGAATTGTAAAAAAATGTAAGAAGGAACGAGGAGTAAAATGTGTTAAAAACTTTTGAAAAAAAGTTGAACACAGGAAATCAATAAATAAATAAATAAATAAATACTTCCAAAGAAATTTAAAAAATTTTATTTATCTACTTTTCAGTATTTATTTGGGATCAAAATATCTCAAATTTTGAATGATATGGTTTAATTGAATATTCAAATGTTGTAAAAAAAAATTATAAAATTTCAATGATAATCCGAATATAATCCGAACTATACTTGTGAATTTGTATTGGTGATGTGGCTGTGCCACCTCACAACCAGTAATATATATATATTATAATATATATTGTGTACAATATATTGTGTCTTGATAAATTATCATATTAAATAGTATACTTGTTAAAGAAATTGTTTTATTTTTTTTTTTTATCATTATTATATTAGGGCTTTATTGAGATCACATACCTAGTGATCTATTTGGCCATACATTAGACATCATATACATAGTTTACATTTTTTAGTCTTTTCATTAATTTTAAACAAGCTTACAATCATTTTATATACATTGTGTAACTTTAATAATATAAGTATACTTTTTCTTGTTTTTTTTTTTTTTTTTTTTCCTTTTATATACGTATTTTACATTGGAGAAGGAAGTTGTTAATTATAAGTAACGATTTTTCATTTAATGTTGCTAGTACTGGTGTAATACAATAAGGAGGGAAATATTTGATTTTACAAAGCTTACTTATTATTATTTTCCGTTGAGTAGTGTATCGTGGACATTGCCAGAGGACGTGGTCAATATCCTCGATAGACGTTGCACACATACACATTGAAGAATTAACAATTTTTATGCGTGACAGTGAAAACGCTAGATGATAGTCGTTAGCTCTGGCTCTGTTTACCCAGACTGTAAGGTGACGTGTGTATTTCTTACAATTCTTGTCATATTCCAAGCTTCGTAACATTTATCCCAAGGCAAGCAATCTGGATGACTCTCTAAATATTCTATAAATTTTTTGATATTTTGATCAGCTGCAAAGAATTTAAAAATAAATAAATTTATTAATAAACTTATATAAAAGAATGTTTTTTTGTTATTGTTAAAAAACAATGAAATTTACCTGCTGGTCTTTCTTCTTCAAGAGGTGGTGTTACCTCTCTTTCTATTTTTAATCGATGTCTTTGGTTTTTAACGTAGCTGTGGAAATAGCCACCAGGTCCACCTTCATCTTCTAATATATATTAGAAATTTGGATCTTCACCGATAAATGTTTCTGCAATTTTTTTTGCTAAATGCTTTTTATCAAAGAATGTGAATCTTAAAAGAAAATAAAAAAAAGATAATATAAATGTTTCATCACTTTTGGAAATAATATAAAATACAAAAATATCTGTAAAAAACGAACGATTAGAAATTATTTATTAACAAAAATAACTTACTTTTTTTTTATTGTCATTACATATTTTCAACGACGGGTTGATTCTCCATTTTTTATTTTTTTGGTTTTGTCGAAGTATTCAATTATTGCTAGTCCTTTACCCAAAGTTTTTAATGTTAAAATTTTCCTAATGTTTATACTAGCAATTAAAGGATCAACATAATAAGTTAAATCTTGCTCATAATTTATTCCGTCATGGTTTTCTCTATTTGTATTTTCTTGATTACTTGAAGAAGCCTGAAATAAATTCATACAAAAGTGATATTCTTTTCTTAAATATAATTTGTATATTGTAACGATTCTCGTTGCCTTAAAGGCTAAGCCACATAGCCAATGTTTCGACTCCTCAACTAGCGACATCATCAACATCAAGTCACACTAGAGTAGGGCAAATCCCCCTTCTTTTCGGTATTAAAAATAGAATATAATTATTAGTGAGTGAAAACTCGCTCTTTTGTCTTTGAGACGTCAGAGTGACTGGACCTTTGTTTTAACCAGTCGTCTGGCGACTGTGAGTTTGGGGTTATTTTTATATGTTGAACATGGTGGATCAACCACCATGTGATACTTTTTGGTTAGCTTTGATTTCATGATCAACTCAAGGCGGATCCTCGAGTTGATTATGATACCTTTTGATACTTTTGATTATTGAATTTAGTTTATTAATTATTAATTAATTATTATTTTGTTGGACGCGGTCCCCTTTAGATTAGGATTTTTGAGATAATTATGGATTAGTTTATTTTGTATTTGAGTTACGGTGGCTATATGAGTTACGTTTGTGTTTGATAAATACCTATCAGCAGGAAATTGGTAAAGTTGCTGGCATTAATCCAGATTTATTAACAGCCTTTACTGCAGCCTATCAACAGCTGATGACACCACAAAATTCAGCAAATCCACCACCTGATATAGCTGTAAATGTACCAACTAATGAAGCTGTAAATTCAACAACTGTTGATGATAATATGGTGGATCATTCTGATACAGGTAGCTTGTTAACCGACAATGATTACATCTCTGAGGTCTTGGATAAGATGGAAACAAATTCAGCTGGGGACACGTTGGATTGCACACCTGGTGGAGATTCAGATCTTGAAGCGTCATCACTCAAGTCTGGCCTTCATTAAATTATAGTGGTTTTCGTTCAACTTATTAATTTTCAATAAAAAAAAAAACAAAAATGTTGGTATCACTTACATACTGACCAATAATACTGACCAATAATAAAATTTAAAAAAGAAAAAAAAAAGAGAAAATGACATGACATAAAGAAGGTGAATTATATATCAAATATTAAAGTGACATTATTAGATATAATTCATTAAATTATAGTAGTTTTAGTTTAATTTATTAATTTTCAATAAAAAAAAAACAAAAAAGTTGATATCAATTATATACTGACCAATAATGATATATCAATTTTAAAAAAGAAAAAAAAAAGAGAACGAGTCATGACATAAAGAAGATGAATTATATATCAAATATTAAAATGACATTATTAGGTATGATTCATTAAATTATAGTGGTTTCAGTTTAATTTATTGATTTTGAATAGAAATAAAAACAAAAAAGTTGGCATCAATTACATACTGACCAATAATGATATATCAAATTTAAAAAAGTAAAAAAAAAAGAGAAAAAAACATGACATAAAGAAGATGAATTATACATCAAATATAAAAGGGACATTATTAGATATGATTCATTAAATTATAGTGGTTTTCGTGTATTTTATTAATTTTCAATAAAAAAAAAACAAAAAAGTTGGCATCAATTACATACTGACCAATAATGATAAATCAAATTTAAAAAAGAAAAAAAAAAAAGAGAAAAAGACATGATATAAAGAAAATAAATTATATATCGAATATCAAAATGACATTATTAGATATAATTCAGTAAATTATAGTAGTTTTACTTCAATTTATTAATTTTCAATAAAAAAAAAAAACAAAAAAGTTGGTATCAATTATATACTAACTAATAATGATATATAAAATTCAAGAAAGAAGAAAAAAAAAAAAAGCCATGATATAAAGAAGACAAATTATATATCAAATATTAAAATGACATTATTTGATATAATTCATTTAAAAATAGTAGTTTTAGTTTAATTCAATAATTTTCAATAAAAAAAAAAACAAAAATGTTGGTATCAATTACATACTGACAAATAATGTGTAACGATTCTCGTTGCCTTAAAGGCTAAGCCACATAGACAGTGGATGGACTCCTCAACTAGCGACATCATCAACATCAAGTCACACTAGAGTAGGGAAAATTCCTCTTTCTTTTCGGTATTAAAAATAGATTAAACTAATTAGTGAGGGGAAAACTCGCTCTCTTGTCTTTGAGACGTCAGACTGACTGGACCTCTGTTTTAACCAGTCGTCTGGCGACGGTGAGTTTGAGGTTATTTTTGCAACCACCATGTGTTACCTTTTGTTTAGCTTTGTTTTTGGACGATCAACCCAAGGCGGATCCTCGAGCTGACCATGATACTTTGATACTTTTGATTATTAGATTTAGCTTATTAATTATTAATTAATTAATATTTTGTTGGACGTGGTCCCCTTCAGATTAGGATTTTTGAGATATTATTGGATCAGTTATTTTGTACTTGAGTTACGTTGGCTATTTGAGTTACGTTGATAATTGAGTTTGTGTTTGATAAATAAATATAAAGTAAAATGAATTAATTGTGTTTCTTCTGTTATTATTTTAGGGTATTTATTTATTATTATTTTCAGGATTTAATTATTATAACAGCTTTATCCGGCCCTTCTACCAAAACCCACACACTGAGCGACCCTGCGGCTTTCCTCTCGATTGCTTGTTTCGGTTGTTTTATTCATTTGTTCGATTGTATTTTGTCCAGGTATGAATGTGTTTTGTGCGCGAGATTGTGTTATGCCTTTTTCGGGTTTTAAGGTGATTTGAAAACCCCTGATTTTAATTATTCCGTTTTTGGATACAAATTATTATTATTATTATGTTCGATTTATTGGTTGTTAGCTTTGTTTATTAGAAAGGACAATTTACAGGTAAAATGACTGCGGTAACAAGCAGTCCGAGAAGATAACTGGCAGAAATGTCATGTTACAAATGGCGCCCAAACAGGGACCTGCTTGTTATTGTTATTTTATTCTGATAATAATTATTATTAAAAACTCTGTCAGGTTTGACTAGATGCGATATTAATAAATAATTATAAAATATTGTTGACAACTCCGTCGTATTATTTATTTAATTAATTTACGCGACGCGATATCAACAATTAATAATTTTAGGTAAAAACTCCGTCAATTAATTCTATCATTAAATTTAAGCGCGATATTATCTATTAAACTCGCGAATTATTAGTTAAAAACTCCGCTAGAATACATATTTAATTATTACTGACGCGATATTACTCATAAATTATTTTCAAACATTTATTTATTATTACTTTATTATTGTAGTGTAGCCTTAATAGTTTTGAATTCTCGCGCGTCTAGTTGGCAGTATAGCGGAGATATTACAGTGCGCGTGCGCGGGCTTCACGGCAGAGAAGGGATGAAGAAGCCGGCTAACCGGCGACCAACATCTTATTCGTTTTCTCGCGTTAACCGTGCATAGACCACCATTGTGATTAGCTGTCAGTTTAGATGCCGTGAAAAATATAAAGTGTGTTAAAAGTGATTAAAAAGTGTAAAATAATCATAAATAATTGTGCCAATTAATAAGAAGGACTTCGTACTGCAGTGGCTACGGGATATCAAGGTAAATAATTCAATTATTTGCAAGTTTTCTTTGTTTGATTCACTTGGTTATCCAAGTCATTAGATTCCTTTGTCTCACTGTAGTCCTCTTCTCTTTCTGTTTTTGCATTTATTATTTTAATTCTTTCAACTATTAATTGTTTAATAATATATTTAATTATTGTCATTTAATGTAATTAATAAATTAGTGTTAAAAGTGCGTATTAAATATTTTTCTTTTGTGTGCTTCGACAGGCCCATGCGGGTTTAGATCTGTTGAGCAACTCACCGACCTCTCTCTCTTACACACGCGTAATATTGGGGGGAAAAATAAAATCCTTTGTGTTTAGCTTGGTAACAAAGGAAAATCCTTTGTCTTCGCTTGCCTTTGTTTAAAATTTATTCAGGTCAATCTGAATATCTTTTATTGTTAATAATTAATTATTTATAAATTTTTATATTGTTTATAACAATGTAATATTTAATTTAGTTTAATAAATTAATAAATTTGAGAAATAACGGTCGATCCGATATTTTCTTTGTGAAAAAAAAAATAATATTACGCAATACTTGGCCGATCCAGTATTTTGCTTGGTCATATTGATAAATCATTGTGGTTCCTGGCCGATCCAGGCTTAGTTATTAATTAGCTTCACGTGGTCTTGGCTGATCCGAGATTTAGTATAGTTAAATTCTGGTGTTATTGGTTGATCCAAGAAGTGATACGTGGTGCTTGTTCGACTCAAGTCCAGTCTTTTTGGATTCACCTGGTACACATTTAATCTAAAGTCTAGGCTATTGTATTCACGTGATTCCTGGACGAACGAGGTTCAGTCATATTGAATTCAACTGATTGTTGTTGGATCCAAGTCTTTAATAATTCAATTTACGTGTTGCTTGGTCGATCCAGCACTCTCTTTGTCTAAGCGAATAAAATTACGAGTAGCTGGTCGATCCAGTGCTAGACTTGCCGAATTAGTGAATCCGTGGTATCTGGACGATCCAGGACCTCTCGTGTCTCTCGTATTAATAGTATTTGATCTTGGATAATCCAGGATCCAGTTTGATCGATAGATTCACTTGGTACTTGGCCGAACCGAGTCCAGACTCATTGAATTCTCGTGGTATCTGGTCGATCCAGGTCCAGACCTATCAGATCCACGTGTTAGTGTTAAGTCACAGGTTAGTGATTGATCAGTGGATTCACTTGGTACCCGGCTAATCCAGGACCTATTGGTGATAAATTCAATTGATTAGCCAACTGGTCTAATTCATATTATTTAATTATTTAGTTTTGAACGTCGATCTTGGTCGATCCGAGTTCTTGATAGATTATCCGAAGGTCTAGTTTTTATTGTTAATTTATCAAAGATTATCACTATTATTGGTGATTCTAATTTAATTAAGTAAAAATCTGGTTGCTTAAGTCTTGATTGGCCTGATACTGTTGATGAGTCTTGGCGGATCAACCATCAGACTGACTAATCGGTACATCATTTGATAGACCATCTGGTACATCATTTGACTGACCAACTGGTACATCATTTGACTGACCAACTGTTACATCATTTGACTGACCAACTGGTACACCCATTGTTTAAATATTTTTCTGACATACTGATCAGCCAACTGACTAGCTGGTTAACCAGTGGTTAAATTGATAAATCACATTATTTAATTATCAACCTTTAATTGAATTTTTGTTATTCTATTTTTGCGGCGTATATTTTATTGTCCTGGTCACTTCTTACTTAAAATTTAATTGAGTACAATGGCTGAAGCACTAGTCACGATACCCAGGCGTACAGGGAGACCTCGTATTAATTTACTGATTTAAGTCGAGCATTTTTCCAAGTTGCACTTACACCAGCTTCACGCGAAATTACGGCATTTATTGTACCCGGGTATGGACTGTACCACTTCCTCTGGATGCCTTTCGGATTGTCCAACAGCCCCGCGACGATGCAGCGATTGGCAGACCGATTGCTGGGCCACCGGTATTACCCGAAGGTCTTCGTCTATTTGGACGACATCATCATTGTAACGCAGTCATTCGAAGAACATCTCGTTTTGCTAGGTCAAGTTTTACAAGACTTGAAAAGTGCTAACCTCACTATCAATCGTGATAAAAGTCATTTCTGTTGTTCTCAAGTCCAGTACTCAGGCTTCTTGGTGAATCAACATGGTCTCCAGGTAGATCCAGAGAAAATCGTGGCAGTGGTGGACTATCCAGCGCCGTTGAAGATCAAACAGCTTCGTCGTTTTCTTGGTATGGCATCCTGGTACCGCAGGTTCATACCAGACTTTGCCTCATTGGCAGAGCCTCTAACCAGACTAAATAAAAAGGACAATCCTTGGATCTGGGGGAAAGCACAGATCAACAGTTTTCGCGAATTAAAACTTAGACTCACCACGGCTCCAACTCTTGCTTGCCCAGATTTCACTGCTCCGTTCTTTCTTCGAACGGATGCCAGCAGTGTTGGTCTTGGAGCAGTTTTGACTCAACCTATTAATGACGAGGAAAAAGTGATTGCATATGCTAGCAGGACAATGACTGACACAGAAACGCGTTATTCAGTAACTGAGCAAGAATGCTTGGCTGTAATCTGGTCTATCCGGAAATTTCGTTGTTACTTGGAGGGTTACTCATTCACTGTGATAACTGACCACAGTAGTTTGCGTTGGCTTAACAACCTCCGGAATCCAACTGGTCGTCTAGCACGTTGGTCTTTAGAACTTATGCAGTATAACTTTTTGATTGTCCATCGTAAGGGTGCTCATCATCATGTACCAGATGCTCTGTTGCGTTCATCTGACAGAATTAATCTAGTCCAAGATCCAACAGTTACTGGAGACCGTTGGTATAGCAAGAAGTTTCGAAAAGTATTGCATTTTCCTGATAGCCATCCTGACTGGAAGATTGTGGAGGACCGGTTGTATTTTCACCGGCCACAGTCTTTCATCGTGACGGAATTCCAAGACCTCTCCGCTTGGAAGCTAGTCTTACCAAAGGAATTGCGGGAAGAAGCAATACTAGAATGTCATACACCACCTCATCAAGGTCATTTTGGTATAGATAAAACATATAGGCGTGTTGCTATGCAATATTCTTGGCCGAATATGTTTAGAGAAATTTCTACCTTTATATCACGTTGTGAAACTTGTCAACGAACCAAATCTGATCCAGCTAAACCTCGTGGTTTCATGGGTCGAAGGATCGTACGTGAACCATGGTCAGTGATAGCTACTGACATCATGGGACCTCTACCTAGATCAAAAGCTGGTCGATCATATCTTCTACTCATCCAGGACCAGATGACGAAATACATTGAGCTAGCTGCATTACGAGCAGCAACTGGTCGCGTCATCCGAGAAATACTAGAAGACCTGATTATATTTCGCCATGGGGCACCACGAATATTGATAACGGACAATGGTACTGAGTTTGTTAATAAAGAGATTAAGTCCTTGGCTACGTGGGCAGGAATCAACCTGCAAACCACACCTTTGTATCATCCACAGGCTTATCCAGTGGAGCGGGTGAACTGAAGCTTGAAAAATATGCTCCGAGCCTATCTTGATGGTAACCATCGAGACTGGGACCAGACTTTGCCAGAATTTCGATTCGCTTTTAATACTGCTTATCATGATTTTTGTTGACGTCACTTTCATTTGCTCATACTGGTCGAGAACCTCGTCCACCCTATTCACTTTGATTCGAACTAGAAGGCCAATCCAGTCTGGTTCCTATCCCAATCGAGAAGTGGAATGAGCGGATGAGGCGATTAAATATTCTAAGACAAGCGTTCATTTATGCTCGTGAAAAAGCATCAGATAGGCAAGCAATATCTTATAATTCTCATCATCGTCAATCAGAATTTTCTGTGGGGCAATTAGTATTAAGAAAAACTCATCCTCTTTCCAATGCAGCTCGTCATTATTCAGCCGGTCTTGAAAAGAAATATGAAGGTCCTTTCGTTATCACCACAAAACTTTCTCCTACTCGCTATGAACTATCGGACTATTCAGGGAAGATCTTAGGCCAATCCTCGATCAGTGATCTTAAACCTTGGATTTAATTAAAATTTAATCAAACAGGAAAACTACCCGTTATTTTATATGTTATAGATGAGGGAGTTAAGATCAGCAGGAAGGACCAGCAGTGACTCTTCTGTATCGTACAGACGCACCAGTTCGTCTGTTAGAGACTCAAGAAGAACACGATTCAGATCAAATAACCTGTTTGACTCTGACAGCGACGAGTCGGAAGTCCGAGAACCACCAAGGAAGACAACACCAGAGCTCGATATATCAACAGCACCAGTTGTCACTGACAGGACTTTGGAATCTATTTTACTGGATGCCATAAAGCCCTATCAGCAGGAACTTGGCCAGGTTGCTGGTATTAATCCAGATTTATCGACAGCCTTCACTGCAGCCTAACAACAGCTGATGACACCACAAATTTCAGCAAATCCACCACCTGATGTAGCTGTAAATGAACCAACTGTCGATAAAACTATGGTGGATCATTCTGATACAGGTAGCTTGTTAACAGACAATGACTACATCTCGGAGGTCTTGGATAAGAAGGAGACAAATTCAGCTGGGGACACGTTGGATTGCACACCTGGTGGAGATTCAGATCTTGAAGTGTCATCACTCAAGTCTGGCCCTACCAGGATTGTACAATTAGATCAAGGGATTCCTAAAGTTCGATTGGAGAGGATTGATGCACCAACCGGTCCAAAACTAGCAGAACTGGAAAACCCAGCTGTTGAAATGGCTGAGGTACCAACGCAACAAACTGGGGAATCAGAATCCAAACCAGCTACACAGCCAAGACTTGTTGAATTGATTGACCTGGAAGAGCCAGACACTCAAACCAATGAGTTGTCACCACAACAGACTGAGGATATTGAGATAATAGACCTGGAAGAACCAGTCACTCGTCCAGCAGCCACTATACCAAACTTGGATTCAATTAGTTTGGGTGATCCAACCAAATCATTGGATGCTTCAATCAGAGAAACTGATAATGATTTATATAAACCAGTTTTTACAGCTGTAGATCCACCACGTAAGACAGCTGGAGGAGTTAATCCTAAACCAGTTCTCAGGACATCCACTGAAAATTCGAGCGTGGATAGCCGCTTAAAAGCTAAACCAAGCATAGTAAACGTGGAGAAGGTAGACTATTCTCGATTAACAATTGGTATGCCAACCATTGGTAGTTTACACAAAAAACAGGTTGATGTCAAGGTTGCATCAACTCAGAAACAAGTTGATGTACCAATTGAGGAACCGATTGTACCAGTAGTGGTTAGAAGACCACAGTCTTTGGCACCTGCATTAGAGGCCGATCTTGATCAATTATATGGTCACTCAATTTTAAAAACTGAGATGTATCAAGAAGTAAGGAAGGTGTTGGACAGGTATGAACCAACCTCATACAGAAAGGAACCTGAAATAACTGATCCTTTACTCGCTGGTACTTTCATGAGCCAGCAAAAGCCAATGGAGGTGAATACTATACCGGTGGTAACCAGACCAGCTGGGTATTTACCACCAAGTGCAAGAGGTGGATATAGGCCATCATTTAATTCCAGGAGTAGTCAACCACTTCCAGCAGCATCAGGGCCATTAGCTGAACCAAGGTCATCAAATCCTTGGTCAACTGGAGCCAGCAAAGCACCAACAAGTAGTGCATTTGCTGGAAATACATCATTATCAGCTTATTGGTCATCTGGAACGAGCAAACAATTATCAAACAACGCCTCTGTTGGAAGTACAAGATCAACAGCAAATTGGTCAACTGGAACCAGTAGACCATCAACTAATACTTCTGCTGGAAATTCAACATCAGCCAGTAGAAGAAAACCAAATTGGAAGAAGCTTCACTGCAAAACTTGTGGTTCTCATAGGCATGCTACTTTTCAACATACTGAAGAGAATAAGAAGGTACCATCAACAGGTACCTCTTCAAAAATCTCATCTGTTGTTGGACCAGTTAAGCGAGAAGCTGATCGAACAAAGGTGGACTAGCTGTCCAAACCGAAGCCAAGCCAGAAGCAGGATGAAGCAGCTTCAATGATGACACCAGATCCAATTAGACGTGCTAGCATAGCAACAGTTGATTCTGGTTATCCATCAGCACCAACAACACCAGCTGTGATTGATCAACCATCACCACCACCAATGGCTGGACCTAATGAGTGGGCACGTAGCCAACAAATTAGTTACCAGCCGATTCTTCAACATCCAGCTACTACTACAACCAGATTTAATTCACCACCACCACTAGTTGGACCTAGTGATTGGATTCCTGGTGGACCAGTTGATAGTAATGTTGTCCAATATCAACCTAGTCAATATGGTTATTCAGAACCAAGCTATCCATATCATGAACTACGTACTGCACGATATGCAGCACCTGAATTTACTTTGGAAACCAGAGTTGAAAGAAATATTGCTCCACCGAGCTATCCTGGTTGGGCAAGTTATCAAGATTCAACATTATTAGATACAATTCATAAATTATAGTAGTTTTAGTTTAATTTAATAATTTTCAATAAAAAAAAAAACAAAAAACTTGATATTAATTATATACTGACCGATAATGATATATCAAATTTAAAAAAGAAAAAAAGAAAAAGAAAAAAACATGACATAAAGAAGATGAATTATACATCAAATATAAAAATGACATTATTAGATATGATTCATCAAATTATAGTGGTTTTCGTGTATTTTATTAATTTTCAATAAAAAAAAAAAAAAAATTAATATCAACTGTATACTGACCAATAAAGATATATGAAATTTGAAAAAGAAAAAAAAAAAGAGAAAATGGCATGACATAAAGAAGATGAATTATATATCAAATATTAAAATGACATTATTAGATATAATTCATTAAATTATAGAAGTTTTAGTTCAATTTATTAATTTTCAATAAAAAAAAAAACAAAAAAGTTGGCATCAATTACATACTGACCAATAATGATATATCAAATTTAAAAAAGAAAAAAAAAAAATATAGTCAAGCCCCCCAAGGTGCACCCTAAGTGTTCCGTAGGATTTTTTATTTTTTTTCTTGTTGTTTGATTTGTTTTTTCATTTTATTGTAAAATGAATGACTATTTTTTTTGTTTTGTTTCATTTTCTAATGTTGTTTATTTCTGTTGTTTAATGAAAAAAAAAATAAACGACCGAAAAATTCCAGAAAAATAACGGAAAGTCTACAGATGAAAGCGTCATCGATTGAAACATTGCCGGAATCGATCTGACAATATTTAAAATTGGGCCCTATCGAAAAATGGGAATATTAAACCTAATAAAGCCCAAAAATTGAAAATAAATTTGATAATTGATTTTGGGAAAAAAAAACCTAAATTTCATTTAACATCAACTAATTCGGTTCGGTGGTTCAAAAAATATCTTGCAAAAACAAATTCTGACACTACATTTTGTTTAATAAAAAAAAAAATAAACGACCAAAAATTTTCAAAAAAATATCTCAAAGTCTACAGGTGAAGCGTCGTCGATTGAAACATTGCCGGAATCGATCCGTCAATATTTGGAATTGGGCCCTATCGAAAAATGGAAATATTAAATCTCATAAGGCCCAAAAATTGATAATAAATATGATAATTGCTTTTGGGAAAAAAAAAAACATAAATTTCATTTAACATCAACCAATTCGGTTCGGCGGTTCAAAAAATATCTTGCAAAAACAAATTCTGACACTACATTTTGTTTAATAAAAAAAAAAATGAACGACCAAAAAATTTAAAAAAAATATCGTAGAGTCTACAGATGAAGCGTCGTCGATTGAATCATTGCCGGATCCGATCCGTCAATATTTGAAATTGGGCCCTGTCGAAAAATGGCACTATCACATCTGATAAGGCCTAAAAACTGAAAATAAATATGATGATTGCTTTTGGGGAAAAAAAAAACCTAAATTTCATTTAACATCAACTAATTCGGTTCGGCGGTTCAAAAAATATCTTGCAAAAACAAATTCTGATACTACATTTTGTTTAAAAAAAAAAAAATAAACGACCAAAAAATTTCAAAAAAATATTGTAATGACATTATTGGATATAATTCATTTAATAATAGTAGTTTTAGTTTCATTTAATAATTTTCAATAAAAAAAAAAACAAAAAACTTGATATCAATTATATACTGACCGATAATGATATATCAAATTTCAAAAAGAAAAAAAAAAAGAGAAAAAAACATTACATAAAGAAGATGAATTATACATCAAATATAAAAATGACATTATTAGATATAATTCATTAAATTACAGTAGTTTTAGTTCAATTTATTAATTTTCAATAAAAAAAAAAACAAAAATGTTGGTATCAACTACATACTGACCAATAATGATATATAAAATTTGAAAAAAAAAAAAAAGAGAAAATGACATGACATAAAGAAGATGAGTTATATATCAAATATAAAAATGACAGTATTAGATATGATTCATTAAATTATAGTGGTTTTCGTGTATTTTATCAATTTTCAGAAAAAAAACAAAGTGATATTAATTATATACTGACCGATAAAGATATACGAAATTTAAACAAGAAAAAAAAAAAGAGAAAATGACATGACATAAAGAAGATGAATTATATATAAATATTAAAATGACATTATTAGATACAATTCATAAATTATAGTAGTTTTAGTACAATTTATTAATTTTCAATAAAAAAAAAAACAAAAAAGTTGGCATCAATAACATACTGACCAATAATGATATATCAAATTTAAAAAAGAAAAAAAAAAGGGAAAAAAACATGACATAAAGAAGATGAATTATACATCAAATATAAAAATGACATTATTAGATATGATTCATTAAATTATAGTGGTTTTCGTTTAACTTATTAATTTTGAATAAAAAAAAAAAACAAAAATGTTGGTATCAATTACATACTGACCAATAATGATATATAAAATTTAAAAAAGAAGAAAAAAAAGAAAAAGACATGACATAAAGAAGATGAATTATATATCAAATATAAAAATGACATTATTAGATATGATTCGTCAAATTATAGTGGTTTTCGTGTATTTTATTAATTTTCAATAAAAAAAAAAAAAAAATTAATATCAACTGTATACTGACCAATAAAGATATATGAAATTTGAAAAAGAAAAAAAAAAAGAGAAAATGGCATGACATAAAGAAGATGAATTATATATTAAATATTAAAATGACATTATTAGATATAATTCATTAAATTATAGTAGTTTTAGTTCAATTTATTAATTTTCATTAAAAAAAAAAAACAAAAAAGTTGGCATCAATTACATACTGACCAATAATGATATATCAAATTTAAAAAAGAAAAAAAAAAAGAGAAAAAGACATGATATTGTAACGTGGCATTTCTGCGTGTTACCTTCTCGGACCAGTTATCGAAAATATTATTTGGTTTATTTATTTATTACTTCCAAAATACCAAAACTGACTAAACTCAAAATCCAAATTACTAATTAATATTACTATATTATCAAAATCGTGTAGTTTTAAATTCACCTTAAATTTTGAAAAAGGTTTACGTTAAAATCATGAGTTTTCAATTCGCCCTAAAACTCGAAAGGGGCTTAACACATTCATTCTCAAGACACAAAATAGCAGCAAATATACTCTGTAACGATTCTCGTTGCCTTAAAGGCTAAGCCACAGAGACAAGGGTCCGACTCCTCAACTAGCGACACCATCAACATCAAGTCATACTAGCGTAGGGAAAATCCCTCTTTTCTTTTCGGTATTAAAAATAGATTAAAATAATTAGTGAGGGAAAACTCGCTCTCTTGTCTTTGAGACGTCAGACTGACTGGACCTCTGTTTTAACCAGTCGTCTGGCGACGGTGAGTTTGAGGTTATTTTTGTATGTTGAACATGGTGGATCAACCACCATGTGGTACTTTTGTTTAGCTTTGGTTTTTATGATCAACTCAAGGCTAATCCTCGAGTTGATTCAGATACTTTTTGATACATTCGTTTATTAGATTTAGTTTATTAATTAATTAATAATTAATATTTTGTTGGACGCGGTCCCCATTAGTTTAGGATTTTTGAGATAAATATGGATTAGTAATTAGTATTTTGAGTTACGTTGGCTATTTGAGTTACGTTTATGTTCGAGTTTGTTTGATAAATAAATATAAAGGAAAATGAATTAATAGTGTTTCTTTTGTTATTATTTTGGGTTATTTATTTATTATTATTTTCAGGTAAAATTAATTATAACAGCTTTATCCGGCCCTTCTACCAAAACCCACACACTGAGCGACCCTGCGGCTTTCCTCTAGATTGCTTGTTTCGGTTGTTTTATTCATTGTTTATTTGTGTAATTGTCCAGGTATGATTGTGTTCTGAGCGCGAGATTGTGTTAGGCCTTTTTCCGGTTTTAAGGTGATTTGAAAACCCCTGATTTTATTTATTATGTTTTTTTGGATATAAATTATTATTATTATTTTGTTGGATTTATTGGATTTTAGTTTGTTTTGTTAAAAAGGACAATTTACAGGTAAAATGGCGGTAACAAGCGGTCCGAGAAGATAACTGGCAGAAATGTCATGTTACAACTCAATAAACGAATTATATTATAGTTTAGCCAAATAATTATCAACAGCTACCCTAGAGGGAAGCTAGACTCGCTCAGTGTGCTGGTTGTGGTAGAAGGGTCGGGTAAAGTTACAAGAAAAATTAATTATAATCAAATCAAAATAATTAACAAAAACACAATATTATTTTATGCTCAAAACTAAAACGAAATTATTTATTTATCCAAAACTTAATCCAAAATACAAAAAAACGTAGTCTCAAAGTCTAAAAAAAAACGTAATCAAAAGCCTCAAAACGTACAACAAAGCTTACTCGCGACCTTGAATTTATTTAAATAATCAAAGGGACCGCGTTTCTAACGAAATTAATTAACTAAATTATTAAATGAAAAATTGTATGCTTGAGTTGTCTAATGATCCACACAGACAACGCCCCAAAAACCTAACCTAAAAATCCACGTGTCCGCTGAGTATCCAGCTAGACCCATGAGTACCCTACATAACGTAAAACCAAGAGCTGATCTCGAAACGTGTATCTCTTACCACGTCCCACAGCCAAGAGAGCGAGTTCAGCCCAAGATATTTCAGAGCAGCTTGGATCTACCAGTCTGCCCCCACTCGAAGCTATCCCTCCTCTCTTTCTTTTGGTGGAAAAGGGGAAAATATGAAAAGAATGATAATAATAATATACAACAAGAAATAGTAAACGGTAAAATAATAAACAGAGTCGTCGGTTGGAGGATTTCCGTTTAGTTGGTCTTGGTTGTCCCATAAGGCAGCGAGATTCGCTACAGCCTCCTCTCCAGCGACGACGACATCCTCTCTCATCTTTTAGTCAGGATTGTGATCTAGTTGATTCCCCTGATTTTCCTGAAACAGATCTAAAACAACCAGGACAGGGTGCGAAAATATAAACAAGGTCAATTTGTGAAAAAGTATAAAAGTCTTTATTATTTTAGTCAACAACTATACTATATAAGTCTTTTATATATTTTAATATAGGTAAGGATCAACCTTGTCCCCTATTTCAGTCTTCTTTTTTTTCTATATTAAAGATGTCTTTGGTGACAAGCTGGGTTGGTACATTTACAATAATTTTGTTCGAAACCTGTCAGACAGTGCCAGTTAAACTTTCTCTTCTTCCTCTTTTTCTCAGCTGTGGTTGATTCTAGCTTAACAACTACAGCTGAGTTGGAAATTGATTCGCGGTCAAGTGATATTTTGATTATTTCAGCTTCAGTTGTTTTTGCTGTTGATTCGGGCTCAGCGGTGACTTGTGGCATTTCCACTTCAGCTGGACTCTGTGACCCCACAACTTCCGTTGTTATTACCTCTTCAAGTTTCTTCTGGTTATCTTTGATGACCTCGGGTATATTCGTCATTGACTTAACTTCAACTCGGGTTCGAGGCAGTTTACCTTCCACCAAAGCTAGTGGTTTCAGCTCTTCCGGTATCAACAGCTCACCGTGTTTGTCTAACGAAACTGATTTCATTATCTCCTCCTGGTCTTGCAGCGAAATGTCGATGGAGAGTGTTGGTGAAAGCATGCCACTAATTTCTTCGTCTGCAGAATCATCTATCAGTGGTGAACCTGGTGGACTTGTCAGGAGGGGTTCAGCTACTGGCACGTTACGACAATATGACAATAACTTAGCAGAAACCGGTAGTGACTGGTTACCACTGGTGACTGTTAAATAAGATACACCTGCCTCGAGTGAGTCTCTTGATCTGGACAGGAGACTCTTACTCTCCAATACTTTGTTGGTTGGTGCCACCGTTGATGACTCTGCTAGCTGAACTTTTTGGGTAGTCGCAAGTATCTCGACTTTTTCTGAAGCCTTTCCCTTGGTAGTCTTTGATAAACTTGCCACTGGAATTACCAAGCAGTCCTGAGTTGTTGGTGATGTCGAGATCTTGGGTAGAGTGACCAATGATTGGGTTCCACCGGGCACACTACTTGTAGAACTGTCAACATGTTTCAGAATCTTTCCAGAAGGTGTCACCTCTGCATATGTGGCGTTGACCAACTTAGGTGTGGGTGATTCATCCTGCGTTAGACGCATCAACATTGGAAGCATGCCTCCGATTCTGTCCAGTGACAGAGACACCATGATTGGTTTTGGTCTTACCGCTGGTGGTACTGGTAGTTGAATAGATGATGACCTTTCCATCCCAACATCAACTTTGGCGGATCTACCGGCCTTAGAGTGTCTGAAAGGTGGAAAACCAGTTAAGACAACTTTCTCATTGGTTAGTAGCTTTGGTTTTGTTTTGCTCTTGTCGTGACTTATCTTTTCCCTTACTGGTGGATCCACTGGTTTAAAGTATAGTCGTATTGGAGCAGTGGCAGTAAGGTCTTCGAGACGTGGAAGCTCTACTCGTGGTACCTTCTCCCAAAGTAATACGTCGGAACCAGATTTCGAGACAGTGGACTCGAATTCTGAGTCTGTACCTGGGGTACAGTCCAACGTATCACCTCCAATAGAGCCGGCCTTAGCATCCGCATGAGTAATTAGTGGAACACTTCCCCATGAGCTTATTTTGTATTCGGAACCTTTTCCAGTTGGTGTATCTTCTAGAGCAGCTCCAAGTGCAATGATCTCCTTGGCTGCTGTTGTGGCCTGCTCTACCGATCTTTGGTACTGTTGCAATTTGGAGCACACCCCCGAGATGGCTCCAGCTATTTTTGGCTCCATAGTGGCCAGTTTTTTTAGATGGTCACGAAAAGGTTCCAGATCCTCCACCAAGACAAGTTCCCGTCATTGATCCATAGGAACCTGGATTGGTGGAGCTGGTATTCCACTACTTTCTTCCGACTCGCTTTCACTATCTGTGTAATGATTAATGGAACTGGTGGTCTCATTTTGCTCAGGTCTTTACCAGTCGATCGAGTCTGTCTTCTGCATATTGATGGATCACTGGAAGACTTGCTGTTTGAACGTAGTCCTCTCATTCACAACAATATAAGAAAAGAAATACGGTAGCAATTGTGTGACTATTAAGTATTGAAGGCTATCCAGGGTTTCAAATCAGAAATCGCTGTTTGTCCTAAGACCTTGCCAGCGAAATCTGATAATTCGTAACGAGTAGCCGAAAATTTTTGGGTGATGACAAAAGGTCCTTCAAACCGTTTTTCAAGTCCAGCTGCGTATTGCTGAGCTGAATTTGAAAGGCGATGGGTCTTTCTAAGAACTAATTGGCCAACAGAAAATTCGAAAGGTCTATGTCGTGAATTGTACTGGGTGGACTGTCTGTCTGAAGCTTCTTCCCTAGTTAAGATCAAAGCTTGCCGAAGAATATTCAGACGTCTCATCCGTTCATTCCATTTCTCTATCGGTACCGGTACCAGATCGGATTGGCCTTCCGATCTGTGCCGAAGAGAATTTGGTGGACGAGGTTCACGACCAGTATTCGCAAAGGATGTAATCAATGTTCGAGGGGCACCGTGGCGGAAAACTATCAAATCTTCAAGTCGCTCACGAATAACACGTCCATTAGCTACACGTAAAGGAGCCAATTCGACGTACTTAGTCATCTGATCTTGAACGACGAGGAGATAAGATTTGCCATTACGTGAACGAGGTAACGGTCCCATAATATCTGCGGCTATGATCGACGATGGTTCCTGTACTAAACGTTTACCTATTAGACCGCGAGGTTTGGCTGAGTCAGATTTTGTCCGCTGACGAATTTCGCAACGAGAGATGAACCTAGTGACTTCACGAAACATATTTGGCCAGAAGTATTGCATAACTCTCCTGTATGTTTTGTCAATTCCCAGGTGACCTTGATGAGGTGGATCATGGCACGATTGAATGACTTGTTCGCGTAATTCCCTTGGAATAACCAACTTCCAGGCTGATAAGTCTTGAAATTCCGTGACAATGAAAGATTGGGGCCTGTGGAAATACAAGCAGTCACCAACTATCTTCCAGTCAAGGTGGCTATCCGGGCAATGGTGGACTTTGCGAAACTTTTTACAATACCAATAATCTTTCGTGATATTAGTGTCTTCAATAGTATCAATTCTATCAGGTATTCGTGATAGCGCGTCGGGTACGTGGTGAAGAGCACCTTAGCGATGGATTATGTTGAAACTGTATTGCATCAGTTCCAACGACCAACGTGCAAGGCGACCACTCGGATTTCGTAGATTATTTAGCCAACGCAAACTACTATGGTCCGTTATTACCGTGAAAGTATAGCCCTCTAAATAGCAGCGGAACTTCCGGATCGACCAGAGTACTGCTAGGCATTCCTGCTCGGTGAATGTATACCGGGTCTCCGTGTCAGTCATCGTGCGGCTAGCATAGGCAATAACTTTTTCTTCATCGTCAATTGTCTGAGTCAAGACTGCACCTAAACCTACGCTACTTGCATCGGTTTGCAAGAAGAAAGGTACCGAGAAATCTGGACACGCCAAGGTGGGAGCGGTGGTAAGCCGGAGTACACCTTTCTTGGTTAATCTGGTTAATGGTTCTGACAGAGACGCAAAGTCTGGTATGAATCTCCGATACCAGGACGCCATCCCGAACCGACGCAGTTGTTTGAGGTTCAAAGGTGGTGGATAACCCATCACAGCAGCAGTTTTCTCCGGATCAACCTGGAGACCGCTCTGATTCACGATGAACCCCAAATACTGGACTTCTGAGCAACAGAAATGACTCTTATCGCGGTTAATAGTCAAATTAGCTGATTTGAGGTCTTGCAATACCTTCTCGAGGTAAACGAGGTGTTCTTCGAAGGTTTTGGTCACAATAATTATATCGTCTAAGTACACGAATACCGATGGATAGTACATATGACCCAGCAGCTGATCGGCTAGCCGTTGCATCGTCGCAGGACTATTTGACAATCCGAAGGGCATCCGGAGGAAATGGTACAAACCATATCCTGGAACGATAAAGGCTGTTATTTCCTGAGAAGCAGGCGTAAGCGCGATTTGAAAGGAGGCCTGGCTAAAATCAATTGTGGTGATATAATGAGCTAGACGAAACTCATCCAGAATAGCTGACATGTCTGGTATAGGATACGCATCCTTTTTGGTTATTTCATTGACTTTACGGAAATCTACGCAAAAACGCCAACTACCTTTACCTTTTGGCACCATAACCACTGGGCTTGCCCACTCGCTTTGAGATGGAACAATGATTCCCGTAGCCAACATCTTGTCAACTTCCGCTTTCATGGCACCACACATCGCCGGATTTGCCCGATGAGGTTTTTGACGAATTGGTGAGTGTCCACCAACGTCAATGTAGTGCATAGTAAGCGGAGTGACAGGAAATGGGGAACCAGGTGGTGGTGCCTCAGGAAGTTTACTCGACAAAAGTTCGTTTGATTTTGATTCTTGGTCCGGATCAAGGGTTTTCAGCCCGTGGCAATGGAGAGCTTTAGACGCGTTGGGGGTTGGTACAAACAAGTGTTTAACTTCAGGACAGTCTCGGTAAAACCACGACCTATCTCCAAAATCAATCACCATTCCAGACGTCTGAAGAAAATCCATACCTAAGATAAAGTCCTCCGACAAAGATCGCAGTACCAGAACTTCCATCTTTGTGGCTTTATCTGCTACCACCAAAACTAGCTGAACCGAATATAATATAGTCTCGACTTGTCCACTTGCCGTAACGACGCGTCTCGGAGGTATGGCCTGCTGCTCCAGTCCTGATTGTTCCAGTAACTGAGTTGCAGCTGGACCAACGAACGTACGATTTGCCCCTGAATCTACAAGGGCTCGGATAACAAGTGGACCAATAATTAATTCAAGGTGGAATGCTGTAGTCTTCTTGTCTTTGGGTACTTCCACCATCGGCTCTGGTTTTGGAACGAATTCCGCAGCCATAGGGGACAGTGTGGTTGACAGTATTTCTTCCGGAGTTAAAACTCTATGATCAGACACAGAACTCCGGGATACTTTACTGTCCAACTTTGCCGGGGTTGATTCTACCAACTGAGGCTCAGGCACCGGCTCCGTGAGACTCAATTGTCGTTTCCCGAATTACAAAACGGACAAGAAGCTAATGTTACGCCAGGTCTTTTACAACGATAACAAAAACGACGACGCCGTTTTATGGCAATCGCGGTAAACATGTCCTCGAGAGTCGCAGTTCCAGCACTCTATCTCATTACCCCCGGATCTACCAGGACGTTCAAGCTGAGAATCGAATCCTGGAACTGGAGACGCACTACGAATGATATTACGAGGCAATGGTACCGGAGACATGGGAGGTGAACACTGAGTCCCTTGCTCTGTTTTCATTGGTACTTTTGATACTTTCACCCGATCACGATTACCTTCAATCTCGCGATGAAGTGCGTGGAGTTCAAGATCTTCTTCGAGTCTGTGGTTACAGTTACTCATACAGAAGTCATCTTCCTCGATTAAAGTACGTACTTCATTGGTGCGTGATGGACGAGAATGAGCGAAAGTCACAGTGCGCGATGTTGGGCAAGCGAAACCTGGGCACAACGAAAGTTCTGGTCTCGGAGGCGGACGACGAGTCTGAGCGATCTGGGTGATCCTCTCCTGTCGTATTGCCTCCGCCTCCACAGCTCTCATTGTTGGACACGTTCGAGCGGAAATCAAACGTTGGAACGAAGGCAATAAATTCCGAATTGTATAGATGACGCGCTCACTTTCAGGCCAGGGTGGATTTGTTCGTTGGAACAAACCCCGTATGCATGAAACGTAGCTTCGAATAGATTCCGTGGAACCTTGAGTGCGCTTGTCAATTTCTTCTCTTAGAGCCCGTTGATAGTCGGGATCTGCGAAGCTATCACGAAAAGCTTCTCGAGCAGCTTCCCAACTATGCAAGTCTTCGAGGTGGGTCATGAACCACGCAGGACCACGTAAACAAAAAGAGAGAGCCGAAAGGACTTCTTGATCAGAGGCAACGGTTATTTCTCGCGCTTGGTCAATTCTAAAAAGGAATCCCTCCACATCCTCTCCTGGTTTTCCAGAGAGTTGGAGGTGAAAATTTAGAAGTACCCTTATCACGGGATTCTGACGACGTGGTTTCGGTTCTACAATCCGAAGGTCTTCTAATGATGGACTTATTACTTGGCGACGCGGAGCATCTTGATAACCCAAGTCGTAATCAGGGCGACCTGGATGACTTGAACTAACCCGTTCACGCTCTGTTGGTTGGTGGCGAGTATATACACCAGAATCTCGTTAATCATATCACAAAATTCTGGTCCTTTGTCTAACTGGTGGCTCCACATATTTCAATTCGTCTTCAGGATATTCCTGACGCCTTGGGATACATGGTTGTGCCTCTGGGAGACGGCGCGAGATTGCTCCAGAAACTCGTTGATCATACAACAAGTTTCTGGTCTTTTGAGGACGTGGGGGCTCCAAATACTCCAAGTTATCTTCAGGATAATCCTGACGTCTTGGGATATATGGTGGTGCCTCTGGAAGACGACGCGAATTTGAGTTTAAAACCTGGCGGTCATCCGCCTGGGTTTTAGTCTTTTGTTGGCGTGGTGGTTTGAGTCTACCTAGATCATCATCAGGATCAACCTGACGACTTGGTAGATCATCACCTGCCGGTCTACGCGAGCTGAACCTACTACGTAGGACTGGACCTTCATGGTCTCGCGGCAGGTCAACAAAACGTGGTAGTGTTGGTACTGGTGGTTTTTCTCTTGCAATTTTGTTAGTCTTGGTGAGTCCTTTAGCCAGGGGTGGATTGGATCCGCCACCTGAAGGTCCAAGAAACAAATCCCCGTCAGCGGAAATTGACCTGTCGGAGTGGTAATACGTTCGCTAAGGAGACGAGGGGGGTCCACCGAATTGTTATTATCCCCGGGATCCACGTCATCCCCAAATAAATCTCCAAAGCTTCCTATAGAAGAGAGAAAAGAGCCTGGACGAGATGGGAGTCGACCTGAATTACCAGTTGCCTGATCCTCCGGTGATGCTTGTGTCAGCGTAACCGCTGGGACAACATCACCAATCACGGATCCAGCAGCCAGATCTTCATTCAATTCCGTGGTGGAGCTAGCCGCGCTTCCTAAAGTTGGAGGGTTACGTGGTGGCCTACCTCGCTTTTTAACAACTGCTACATTATTCGACATATTGATTAATCAACAACACAAGTGGGTCAATGTGGTGGACCAACAACAATTACGTAAATCAAAATCGAAGTTGTTATTTTTAATTTATCAGAATTTTACGTCAGAATTAGTCAAAATTCCTTTTGATCAACACAGAGATGATTCCCTGATTCTTATTGGAAATAATCGAGAATAAATCGATATAGCGATAATATAGCGATTTATTGACAAAAATGAGTTTTAATTATTAATCAAGCTAGCTAATAACACGGCCCGGTTAAAATCACGAATTTAGCAACCGTATATTAACATCGAACAACTGTTATACTGAGAATCCCGAATTAACGATCCAATCGAACAATTTATAGCCAAAACTAGCTGATTAGGTCCTGAGTCGGCCAAGACAACGGCTAATCAATTTGTTACAGATATTTTACCCGTCGAATAAATCAATTAATTGTGTTGGTATCTGAGTGGCCAGTTACCTTAATTGATTAATTCTAAAAACAATTCTATTATAAAGCTCGACCGAACAGATAGAACAATTACTTAAAACAGTATCTGAGTGGCCAGTTACCGTAATTGATTTATCTTCTGACAACCTGCTCTAAAACTCGACCGTTTAAATAATAATTAAGTTGATGGACTTGGTATCTGAGTCGCCAGCTACCAACAATCCAATCACTATACAATGACTTGACCGTATGAGATAAATCAATTACTTGGATTGGTATCTGATTGGCCAGTTACCGTAATTAATTTATCCCCCAATAATCTACTCTAAAACTCGACCGTATAAATAATAATCAAGATGATTGATTTGGTGCCTGAGTGACCAGCTACGAACAATCTAATTATACGCGAGTCGGCTATATTATTTAAATAATAACTAAATCAATTGACCAAATGATTCTACAATTAGCTTTAAATAGGAATGACCGATCCAGAACAATCCACTTGAAATAAACAAATTTTAGATTGCCCTGGTCCACAATGCAGTCTATTTATCTAAACAAATAAACTAATTCAAATTCATTCAATAAACAATTTAATTTTAATTTTATTTAAAACCAGAACCAAAAAAATCAACTAATTCAATCAGCCCGTAACAACTTAACTTTAATTTTTTTTTTCAAAAAGAAATATTGTTATTTAATACTTTAATTGTTTAAACAATCCCCCCAATAAATTTAAAACAAAAGGGGATGATGCAATACGTGCCCGACAAGCAACACAAAGGAGATCCTTTGTGTCGCCTGATTTTCCAGATAGACGCGTGAGAGTGAGAGAGAGAGCGACGCGCACGACAAAGGGCCTCTGGCAAACAAAGGCACGATGATTTTTTTTTTTTTTTTTCGACAAAATTTCAACAATAATTTAATAGTTAATAAACAATTAATTTATATATAATATAGAACACACAATATTAACTTTTATTTTGATATTATTCACACACAATCAAATAGAATAAAATCCACGGTGACAAGTCACCAGGTCAACTTTTATTTTATTCTGCCTCGTGATCATACACAAGGACTTAAAAATTTTATTTAATCTTACACAAATTTATTAATTTATGATATTATGTTTTATAGATTTTGTCCTTAATATAAATAAAATAAAAGTGTTAATCCACGGCGATAAGTCACCAGGTCAACTTTTATTTTATTCGTTTTTTATTCGCGGACCTCGTGGGTGCCCACGAAGCCACACAAAACTAGTAATTAAAATAATATAATTACCTTTTTTTTTTCTTTTTGTAGACCAACAATATATATTATTAATTAATAACCTCTTGGCACTTCAATTTAACTCAATAAACAATTTAATTTAACTATATAACTTCTTCAGTAAAGATGTACGGCAGCTGTCAAAGTTGTGCAATGGCGGTGTAGTAACATCGGACGCTTGGAGCAAAGTGAGGCCAGTCGGTTGTACAACCGGCTGCGTTGCTCTCGGCGCCCTTACACCACACACATGCAAGCTTGCACGCATTTAGTCACTAGCGACATCTACAAAACATGGCCGATAACCGCGCGAATATTTAAATTGAAAACTGGGTTCTTTAGTGTTTTTTAGAGTTTTTAAGGTTCTTATATATTATTTTAGCCTGATTAAAAGTACCATTTGTTTAATATCGCGTTATATATAATTTTTCACGAGATTCAGCGTAGTTGTTAGAGGGTAGTCACGCGTTTACTAGCCAATAATATCGCACCTATCAAGCAATTAAAATTTATAATTAACGGAGTTGTTAGACAAATGAGTATGGGTTAATATCGCGTTTTCTAAAAGAAATAACTGATTAGACGGAGTTGTTAGTGGGTAGTCGGTCGTTACCTAGCCAATAATATCGCGTCTAATAATTAATAATTCATAGATAACGGAGTTGTTAACGATTAAAATTTTGATTTTAAAAATTTTCCTGACAACAGGTCCCTCGCCCAGGCCATTTGTAACGTGGCATTTCTGCGTGTTACCTTCTCGGACCAGTTATCGAAAATATTATTTGGTTTATTTATTTATTACTTCCAAAATACCAAAACTGACTAAACTCAAAACCCAAATTACTAATTAATATTACTATATTATTAAAATCGTGTAGTTTTAAATTCACCTTAAAACTCGAAAAAGGTATACGTTAAAATCATGAGTTCTCAATTCGCCCTGAAACTCGAAAGGGGCTTAACACATTCATTCTCAAGACACAAAATAGCAGCAAATATACTCAATAAACGAATTATATTATAGTTTAGCCAAATAATTATCAACAGCTAGCCTAGAGGGAAGCTAGACTCGCTCAGTGTGCTGGTTGTGGTAGAAGGGTCGGGTGAAGTTACAAGAAAAATTAATTATAATCAAATCGAAATAATTAACAAAAACACAATATTATTTTATGCTCAAAACCAAAACGAAATTATTCATTTATCCAAACCTTAATCCAAAATACAAAAAAACGTAGTCTCAAAGTCCAAAAAAAACGTAATCAAAAGCCTCAAAACGTACAACAAAGCTTACTCGCGACCTTGAATTTATTTAAATAATCAAAGGGACCGCGTTTCTAACGAAATTAATTAACTAAATTATTAAATGAAAAATTGTATGCTTGACGTTGTCTAATGATCCACACAGACAACGCCCCAAAAACCTAACCTAAAAATCCACGTGTCCGCTGAGTATCCAGCTAGACCCATGAGTACCCTACATAACGTAAAACCAAGAGCTGATCTCGAAACGTGTATCTCTTACCACGTCCCACAGCCAAGAGAGCGAGTTCAGCCCAAGATATTTCAGAGCAGCTTGGATCTACCAGTCTGCCCCCACTCGAAGCTATCCCTTCTCTCTTTCTCTTGGTGAAAAAGGGGAAAATATAAAAAGAATGATAATAATAATATACAACAAGAAATAGTAAACGGTAAAATAATAAACAGAGTCGTCGGTTGGAGGATTTCCGTTGAGTTGGTCTTAGTTGTCCTATAAGGCAGCGAGATTCGCTACAATATAAAGAAAATAAATTATATATCGAATATCAAAATGACATTATTAGATATAATTCAGTAAATTCAGTTTTAGATAAATTGATTAATTTTCAATAAAAAAAAAAAACAAAAAAGTTAGTATCAATTATATACCCAAGTAATTAAACAAGCCACTAAACTCAACTTAAAAAATGAAATGATCGAGGCAGTAGGTGTCCACTCGAATACACCTAATATTAACATCATAGGTATATACATACCACCTGATATTAGAAACAACACGTTTGTAACGTTCCTGGAGGAGCTTAGTCAAGTCGTGGAGAGCTTGATTGGTGACATACTACTTGTGGGGGACTTCAATGCCCCAGAATACGCCAATGAATACAACATCACCAGTGGCAACATGAGAAACAATAATATTAAGAATAGTAGTAATAATAATAATAATAAGGTAACAAGTCAAAAAGTTAAAACGTTAAAAAATATGTCATTGTTACTTGGGCTGAAACAATTTAACAGAATACTAAACTATAAGGGAAATTTACCTGACCTAATCTTGTCAAATATTAGTTATGATTTTAATGTTAGTATGGTGGAACCTGATGAGGTATTAACCAGAATAGATAGGGCACACCCACTTCTGCAGTTTGTCATACAATCTAAAATCACATATACAACACATAAGAATAATATCAGTAATAATACAACTGATGACAATACTAAGGATGGGTACAACTCTAAACATTTTAATTACAACAAAGTGAATTATGAACTACTATTACATGATATAACTTATATTAACTGGTCAGTATTGACACAAAAAAATAATGTTAATGATTTAGCTAATGATCTGTACAAACTCTTATATACCCTTTTTTGTTGTTCCATACCTAAAACTCTTTTCAAAATAACATATGATAATAAGTATCCTAAATGGTACAACAGGGAAGTGAAAAACAATATTAAACGTAAAAATGAACTTTTGAGCTTGTATAAAAAATCCAACAGAAGTGAGTATCTTATTGAATATAAAACTATTAGACGTGACACAAAAAAAATTATTAGGAGTCTTAAAAAAAGATACAATGATAGACTTGAAAATGCATTAATTAATAACCCCAAGATTTTTTGGAACAGAGTTAGAAATGTTAAATCAAATAATCAAAAACAAAACCACGTTGTGGAATTAGTAGTAAACAATGTTAAAATTACATCAAATAAAAACATTGCTAATGCATTTGCAAATTTTTTTTATAGTGTGTATAACAAAGCATCAGATATTGATGTAAAGTCTCATGACCTATTAACTTCAGACAGTGAAACAGTAAATATATTTAATTTCCTAAGCGTAGAAAAAATTAGCAATATTATCAAAAATCTACCAAATAAAAAATCAATGGCAATAGATGCAATTCCTAGTAGTGTAGTCAGAGTATGTTACAAACATCTTACCTATCCAATAGCAATATTGTTAGATAAAATCGTAGAAGAACGTATATATCCAAATAAACTCAAAAAAACCAGGGTTGTTCCTTTTGTATAAAAACAAAGGCCTGCCTAACGACGTAGAACAATACAGACCTGTGTCAATTGGATCACCAATGTCCAAGATAATTGAAGCTTGTTTATCACACATAATATTTGAATTAATCGGAAATAGAATAGCTGATTGGCAACATGGATTATTACCGGGAAGATCCATTGTGACAAACCTACTATCACTGTTACAATACATTGTTCCTGCAGATGTGGAAAATTATCAGGTTGATGTGGTATACACAGACTTGTCTGAAGCATTTGATAAAGTTGATTTTGGTATATTGGTAGGGTGCCTGATTGACATAGGTCTACCTATTCGGATCATAAAGATAGTTTACTCATATCTAACAGATAGAAACAGCTATGTTGACGTTGGTGGGGAGCTGTCTGCACCATATGTTCCTACATCGGGAATGCCCCAAGTATCGAACCTGGGCCCACTCCTACTCAACATCTATGTAAATGACATTGGTGATGGTGTAACATCTAAGCACCTCATGTATGCGGATGATGCAAAGCTGTTTCTAGCTGTTCGTGATACGGATGATTGTGTTAGGCTACAGAAATTAATAGAAATTTTTGTTGAGAATTGTAAACGTAAAAACCTTATTATAAATGAAGATAAATGCCAGGTATGCTCTTTTGGTAAAAATAAAGATAAAAAAATTATTTATAATTTCAGTATAAACAATAAAACACTAAAAAGAGTTGACAATGCTTAGACCTAGGTATTATGTTCCAAAGTAATTTAAAATTTGACCTTCATGTTGAAAACATCATCAGCTCAGCTTATAAAATGCTGGGGTTTATCTTCAGGTATAGTAAGCAATTTAACACACCCAAAACACTTATTACACTGTATAATGCCTACGTAAAAAGTAAATTAGAGTCTGGTATGATTGTATGTGGTAATCTGAATATAACAACAAGCAAACGTCTTGAAATGATACAAAGAAAAATGTTAAAATATGCTGAATTTATTGTCACTGGTAAATATCCTCAAAGAGGATCGGACTGTAAATATATATATAATAAATTTAACATGGTTGAGTTGGATATGAGGAGAGGTGTAGTGTTGTCTCCTTCTGCCTAAAATTACTACAGGGTATAATCAGGGATAAAACACTGTATGATGCAATGCCTGCTTTTGCTTCTACAAGAGCCAGAAATACCAATAAAAAGTTCTATGTAAATATCATGAAAACCAATCTGGAAGAGAGCTTGCCATCACACAGGCTGGCACAAAGTATGAACTGGTCTGAGACTGGACTATCTATTGACAGTTTATTAAATGTAAAAGATGTGTCTGTGAGGCACCTTCAGGGCTTAATTACATGTAAGAGATAGGTAACTCTGCTCTGTCATCATAAGACAGCCCAACATAAGGCTGTTTATTTCAAATAGTAATTTAATATTCCAAATATTCATTTGATATTTGAAATAATCATTTAAATATTTGGAAAATTAGAATACCAAAATTAAATCTCAATAATATGTCTATAAAATAAAATAATATGCTAATCTCATGGAACAACAAAACGATATAGGAATAAACTTGAATATTAATAATTGTATATAGCTGCACAGAATAAATTGTAATAAATGTATATATAAATATAAATGTAAATGTAAAGATAACAATTACGTCATGAGAAACGAACTCTGTAATTGGAAGCAATAGCCTCTGTTGAGTTTTGAATAAATAAATAATAATAATAATTATAATAATATACTATCTAATAATGATATATAAAATTTAAGAAAGAAGGAAAAAAAAAAAAAGCCATGATATGAAGAAGACGAATTATATATCACATATTAAAATGACATTATTAGATATAAATCATTACACTATAGTAGTTTTAGTTCAATTTATTAATTTTCAATAAAAAAAAACAAAAAAGTTGGTATCAATTACATACTGACCAATAATGATATATACAATTTAAAAAATAAATTATATATCAAATATTAAAATGACATAATTGGATATAATTCATTTAATAAAAGTAGTTTTAGTTTAATTTAATAATTTTCAATAAAAAAAAAAACAAAAATGTTGGTATCAATTACATACTGACCAATAATGATATATAAAATTTAAAAAAAAAAAAAAAAAAGAGAAAAAGACATGACATAAAGAAGATGAATTATATATCAAATATGAAAATGACATTATTAGATATAATTCATTAAATTATAGTGGTTTTCGTTTAACTTATTAATTTTCAATACAAAAAAACAAAAATGTTGGTATCAATTACATACTGACCAATAATGATATATAAAATTTAAATAAGAAAAAAAAAAAAGAAAAAGACATGACATGAAGAAGATGAATTATATATCGAATATTAAAATGACATTATTAGATATAATTCAGTAAATTATAGTAGTTTTAGATAAATTTATTTATTTTCAATAAAAAAAAAAAACAAAAAAGTTGGTATCAATTATATACTAACTAATAATAATATATAAAATTTAAAAAAGAAAAAAAAAAAAGAAAAAGCCATGATAGGAAGAAGATGAATTATACAGACTGTCCCATTTTAATTAGATAATGAATTTTTCTTGAAAAATATAGCTCAAATTGAAAAATGATTCAAGTAAAAGTTGTAGGGTTTGGAGGGGGACAAATAAAAAAAAAAAAAAAAAAATTCAAAAAATTCAAAATGGCGGAGTTTCAGGTATGAACATAGTTTTTTTAAATGGATACTGTATTTTTTTTTGGACCAAAATGTTTCTTACTTCAAAACTAACAATTTTTATTTGAAAAATTTTTCGATAAAATCACTTTTTTTTCGGCCCGATTTTATCTGTTGATGGATTTTCCTCAAAAAAAAATGGCTTTGATTTGAAAATGATATTCGGAAAAGTTGTAGCGCTTAGGAAAACAAACACGAAAAAAAAAATGATGATTATATATGATTATTTATAAACAATGATAATAAGGGAAAAAATAGAAATAAACATGTCGATACATTATTCATAAATTTTCAAATTCTAAGTCAATAAAAATATAATAATATATATATTCAGAATTTAAAAAAAAAAATTATAATTATTTTATTTTCGTTCCTAAAGAGATTGAAACTTACGGTAAAATGGAAACTATCACATCTTTTTTTTTTGTCAAAACGTTTTAAAAAAAATTTTGATATATAGATTCAGTAAGCTTAAAAATATTTTTATTTGTTAAACGAAAAAAATTTTAAAAAAATTGTAATAATATCATCTTGTAGTGATTCTCACTGCCTTATACCTGGAAAGTCATCAAGCAAACGAATCCTTCAACCAACGTCTCCGTTTCATTTATTATATATATATATTTTATTATTCAATATTTTCTTTTTGTACTACTATGATTATTATTTAGTATATTTTCCCCTTTCTTTATCAAGAAAAGAGAGAAGGGATAACTTTGAGTGGGGACAGCTTGGTAGATCCAAGCTGCTCCGAAAAATTTCGGGCGGAACTCTCTCTCTTGGCTGCGGGACGTGGTGAGATGCACACGCTTCGTGATCAGCTCTTGGTTTACGTATATTAGGGTACTCATGTGTCTAGCTGGAGACCTAGCAGACACGTGGATTTTGTAAGTAGGTTTTGGGGCGTTGTCCGTGTGAATCATGGACAATGTCAAGCATACATTTACGTTTTGACTATTTACTTTATTTTTGTTTAAATAATTAGGTTCGCGTTCCCCTTTTGTTAATTTAATTAATATATTAAATTCAAGGTCGCGCGTAAGTTTTGTTGTCCGTTTTGGATTATTGAGTTTACGTTTTGTATTTTGGATTAACGTTTAAGTTTTGGATAAATAAATCCTACGTTTTGGTTTTGAGTATAAAAATAATAATGTGTTTTGTTAATTATTTTGAGTTGATTAATTATTTTTTCCCTTCTGACTTTATCCGGCCCTTCTACCACAACCAACACACTGAGCGATTCTAGCGTCCCGCTAGGCTAATTACTGATACGCTATTTGATTGATTTGTTGATCTTTTGTGTTCTTGGGTATGAATGTGTTATGCCTTTTTCGAGATTTAGGGCGAATTCGAAACCTCACGATTTTAACTCATGCCTTTTCGAGTTTTAGGGCGAATTGAAAACTCATGATTTTAGCTCATGCCTTTTTCGAGTTTAAGGCGAATTAAAAACTACACGATTTTAACATTAAAATAATAATAATTGACGTTTTTGGTTATTGGGTTTGGTTAGTTTTGTGTTTCGAGATAAATTTATAAATAAATCAAATAAAATACTCGATAATTAGTCCGAGAAGGTAACATGCAAAAATGTCACGTTACAAATGGCGCCCCAACAGGGACCCGTTATCAAGAAAAAATTTTAAAATCAATTTTCAATAGTTAACAACTCCGTTATTTATAAATTGATGATTATTAGGCGCGATATTATTGGCTAGGTAACGAGCGACTACCCACTAACAACTCCGTCTAATCATTTAATTAATTTTGGAAAACGCGATATTAACTTATATTTATTTGTCTAACAACTCTATTGTTTATAATTTTATTATCTATTGGGTGCGATATTAATAGGTACTTTCGCGCAATATTTATTGACAACTCCGCCTAATTACGTAATTAATTATAGAGAACGCGATATTAATCAAATAGTATTTTCAAAATAAGCAAAACAATATATAAAAACCTTGAAAAACCCTAAAATCACTAAAAAGTTATATTAAAATATTTGAATACTCGCGCGGTTGTCGGCCATACTGTGTAGTTGTCGCTAGTGGACTTCACGCGCACACGAGTTTGTGTTGGTGAGTATAGAGTGCCGAGAATCTCGTCGCCGGTTGTACAACCGGGTAGAATAATTGTAGACAGTTCAGGTCTTATGAACAGTACCAAGCAACGAGTCGGAATGGTTGACTTAGTCACCAGATGATTATTTATACCAAAACTAATAAATACCGAATGGTATATATCCGAAAAACCACTGTGTATTATGAAAGCTTATGCGGAGTGAGGAAACTTTGCATAATATGTAAATACTACCCTGTATCAAGACGAATGCTTGTACAGGGTAAGGAAACTTCACACAAAATGTGTGAACAAAATCTTCGGATGTATATAGACCACTCTGTATTATGAAAGCTTATACAGAGTGAGAAAACTCTGTACATTTGTGAATAGAGAAAAAATTAAAACTACCACTCTGTAACATAAACGCGTATGTGCAGAGTGAGAAAATGGAGAGGTGCCTTTGTCTTCAGCTCCTTTTCAAAAAACTGGTGATTGATGGGCTGTCACAACGAGCGAGCCTTCCCGAGGTTCCCCGCGTGAATACTTGTATTTTCAATTACGCCGAGGCTAGTGAGCGCATAGTGATTAGGAGTGCAAGGAAACCGAATCGCTCAGTTATAAGCATATAACCGGCTCTGGATTTTGGCGAGTCAATAAGCTTGGTGGTGATGTGTCCTGGAGGGTGGGTAGAATTGAGAATCGGCTCTCTCGAGAGCGCAGGCAACAACTCCTAGGGTTACGTCGCAAACGAAATGCTTCGGCACGTAGTTTAGATTTTATATGGTTGTACAACCAACCGACCTCACTTTGCTCTGAGCGTTTCATGCTGCTACACCGCCATACCAGTTTCTTTGACAGCTGCCGTTGCATCATTGTTAAAATTGTGTAATAAAGTGTTTAATTGTTTAATTAATATTTAGTGAATTAGTGAATTGAGTTTATTGAGTGAAATATATTGCTGAGCTTTGTGACGGCGTTCAATAGCACTGAAAATTTGAAGTCTGATGTACTGTAGTTCCACATTTAATGGTGATGAAGAAGCAGTTATGTCTTTTCTAGAGAGAATTGAAGGGGTTACGACCTATTATCAATTAACACAAGAAGAATTAATTAAAGGCATACCAATGTTTTTAAAAGACAAAGCTAGTGAGTGGTACAGGAACAACATAAGAACATGGAGAACCTGGGAGGAATTAGCTTATGACTTAAAGCGATATTTCGCTCCAGGTGATATTCACATGCAGTTGGAAGATCGTATACGTAATCGCGTTCAAGCAAGTAATGAATCAGCAAAAGTATACGTGACACAATTACAAATACTGATGAGAAGACATGGTGGTATGAATTACACAGCTCAACTAGACCGTTTGTGGAGAAATCTACGTCCAGAATATAAAAGATATATCAGAAGGAACGATATCTATGACATAAATGACCTGATACGTCTTACTGATGAATTCGAACGCATACTGGCGGAAGAGAAAAACAGTATAGTAACCATTGAAGTCGAACCTGAAAAAAAGAAACTAATACAGAAAAATGAAGTAGCAGCATTAGTAAATACACCATTTGCTAAATATGAATGTTGCTGGCGTTGTGGATAACGAGGTCACAGAAGACCAGATTGTCGCAATGCCGTTAAAAAGTTCTGTATTGAATGTGGTAAACTGGGAGTATGGACCAAAGAATGTGTGTGTTCAAAGGCACCACGTCTACCACCAAAGACTGAAGTACCATCAGGTCAAGACAAGAACCAGAATAAGTCGAATGACAGACCATTTTCATCACTACCAGTAAGCTGTGTAAAAGCTCCAGTCTTCCAGCCAACAAGTTCTTTTACTGTACCATCATTTACACAACAATTTCAACAACAACTTAGACCACAAGCAACCAACAATAACCAGCAACTGTTGTTTGTCAAAGATAGTCGTATATTTGTAAACGTAATAATCGGTAATATATTATATAAAGAACTGATCGATACTGAGGCTGGACGGTCTTTTATTGGTCACTCTGTGTGGGAAGATATCAAGAAAAGGAAGTTGGCAACCCTATTACCATCATTACAAAGTCACGGTTGCCGACGGTAACCCTGCACAAATTGATGGACAGATTATTGTAGAGGCAAATATAGCCAGTAAAATCGAGTACACATTCATGGTTATGCCAAAGTTAAAAACTGATATAATTCTAGGAATTGATATCCTGCAACAAATCAATCTAGAATTGCAGTTTGGACCAACAATTCAATTAAATATTGTTAACACAGAAAAGACAAGAAATAACGAGATTACAATGAGCATGGCCAATAACATTATTCAAGAAAAATTGAAACAATTTGAAAACGTGACAGGACGAACTCATTTGGTGACTCATAAATTACATCTTAAACCAAATGTGGAACCAATTAAAACCAGATATAGTCCAAGAAATCCAGCAATGCAAGAAATAATTAACAAAGAAACTGATAAAATGTTAAACGAAGGTGTTATTGTGCCATCAAAAAGTCCATGGAGTTCTCCAGTTGTACTTGTGAAGAAAAAAAACAAAGAATACAGGTTTTGCATTGATTTTAGGAGGGTTACCAACGTGACAATGAAGGATGTTTATCCTCTGCCACAAATAGACTCGACACTGGATAAATTAAGAAACGCTAAATATTTTTCATCCATTGATTTAAAGAACGGGTTTTGGCAAGTACCAATGGATCCTGCTAGCCAAGAAATCACAGCATTCACGGTACCAGGTCGTGGTTTATTTCACTTCAAGGTGATGCCATTTGGTTTGCACTCAGCAAGTTCAACTTTTCAACGTTTGTTCGACCATGTGGTGGGTGTTGATTATGACGACAAAGTATTTGTATACCTGGATGACATTGTAATCTTATATACCACGCTCGAAGAGTACG
Organism: Aphidius gifuensis; assembly: GCF_014905175.1. NCBI lineage: Eukaryota > Metazoa > Arthropoda > Insecta > Hymenoptera > Braconidae > Aphidius > Aphidius gifuensis. The sequence goes on along the minus strand of NC_057788.1, from coordinate 18,310,085 downwards.
TTAAAATAGTCGAAATAATGTTACAAAGACTTTATGATGCTGGTTTAAAAATAAACGATAAGAAAAGCAAATGTTTACAAACAAAAATTACATACCTAGGTCACGTAGTTGATGAACAAGGTATAAAAGCTGATCCAGAAAAAATCAAAGCAATAACCAGTATCCCACCACCAACTTCAGTGAAAGAAGACGTTTTATAGGCATGATAGGGTGGTACTGCGGGTTTATCCCTGATTGTTCAACACTTACCCAACCATTGACCAGGTTGATCCAAAAAGATTAACCATGGTCATGGGACGATGAAACTCAAGAAGTATTTAACATGTTGAAAAAGAAAATAACAGAAGCACCAGTCCTAGCACCACCAGACTTTGAACATGAATTCATACTACAAACAGATGCAAGTAATGAAGGACTGGGCATAGTTTTAACACAAAAAAAAAGACAAACTGGTTGAACACGTTATTGCTTATGCTAGCAGATCCTTGACCAAGACAGAAAAGAATTTTCACACGACCGAGAAAGAATGTCTAGCTGTTGTATGGGGTATAAAGAAAATGAGACATTACCTAGAAGGGTACAAGTTCAAAGTGATCACTGACCACCAGTCTCTAAAGTGGCTGATCAATCTCGAAAACCCAGGTGGAAGAATAGCCAGATGGCTATTGTACTTACAACAGTTTGATTTCGAAGTAATTTACCGTAAAGGTACCGACAATGTCATCGCCGACATTCTGTCGAGACAACCAGTGATAAACGACCAACAACACGAGGAATTTGAAGGTGAACAGGTCGTTCTTGCAATTGAGCCAGAGCAACAATGTACCTGGTATCAAGAAATGGTGCAAAACGTCTTGTCAAATCCTGAAAATTTCCCCGATTACTGTGTGAATGATAACATGTTATATAAACATCTACACGCCAGTCTTGGCTGGTCAGAACAACGAGGTGAAGCATGGAAATAATGTGTACCTAAACGACTCCGTCTAAAGGTTATTGAAGAGAACCACAACACACTGACGGCAGGACATCTGGAAGCTGCGAAGACGATAGCTCGTACCTCTTTAAATTACTATTGGCCTGGTATGCAACGTGACATTAAAAGCTTTGTTCACACTTGCGATAAATGCCAGCAATACAAGCCAAGTCAACAATGCAGAGTAGGTACAATGGGCACCACGGTCGCTTCCACACCTTGGGAAGTAGAATCAACTGATATCGTTGGACCAATTACCAGATCGTCAGAGGGATATACACATTTTCTAGTATTTCATGACAAATTTACTAAATGGATTGAAGTCATACCATTGAGACAACCAACAAGTAATGCAATCATTAAAGCATTAAAAGAAAAAATTATTTTAAGATTTGGTTGTCCAAAGAAATTGATTAGTGACAATGGATCGCAATACACAAGTAAAGAATTCACCAAAACACTGAAAGAATATGGGATGGAACACTTACGTATTCCTCCATATTCACCTCAATGTAATCCAACAGAACGTGTAAACAGAGTGTTAAAGACCATGATTTCACAATTTGTTGGAAAATCACAAAGATCATGGGCCAAGTATTTACCTGAATTAACTTTTGCCTACAACCCAGCAAAACAAGAAAGTACTCAATGTTAACCAGCTTATTTAAATTATGGTCGTAAACTTGAACAACCAACAAGCTTGAGAAAAGAAGTAGAATTGAATAATCCAAACATGAAACTGGATCATGAAACCATGATAGCACGACTTCACGAAACATTCGATTTAGTTAGAGTTAATCTAGCAAAAGCGTATACTAATCAAGAGAAAAATTACCGCAAGAAGCACAGAGAATGGCGTCCAAGAGTAGGTGATAAAGTTCGTGTTCTTTTGCACCTTCTGTCAAAAGCAATTGATGGTATTAATGCTAAATTAATGCCGAAATATTCAGAAATATATAAAGTTGTTAAAATATTGAGTCCAGTTCGCGTTATGGTCAGTAATTCACAGGGTGAAAGTATGCATGTACACGTAAAGAATTTAAAAGACATTTAAAAAAAATATAATCATACTTCTATTCATCTGTAAATATTTTCCTTCTTTTTTTCTTTTCTTAATTTTGTTTTTTTTTATGTAGTTTAATTTCCTGACGTGACGCGCGCATTATTCATTTACTCGTGAGAGGTTGTTTCAACAAGTGACAGGTTGTCAATGATCGTATGTTTGAATGAAAACCAGTAAATAACAATTTGGATCTAGACAATTTAATTAATAAGTACCGTATCATTTTTGTTTTCTCGTATCATTTTATAATCAAGACAACAATGAACAATTTAAATATCGAGTTGGACGAGGAGGACCGTAAGTAGGAGAAACAACAACAAGTACCAAGTGACACAATGAACAAAACTACTACAACAACAACAACAAATGTAACATGTAACCGATTTTCTGACCTGCGCGGCGAGAACTATCGGCCAAGGTTAACAACGAGGATTTCTCACCATCCTCCTCTAAATCACCGGGGGGAGCCATGTTGGTTATCTCGGAAGCCAACAGTCGTAGGAGTAACGAGAACAAAATACGAGAACCTAACTCAGTCTTAGAAATGGTAGAGGGGCGCGGTCCACCTGATCGGACTATGAAATACGTAACCAAACCTGAGGGAACTATCGTGAACCAGGTATAGTGTGTTACATACGCCTATATTACATTGCGACTATACTATAGCAAAATATTGACGTCACAAGTATCATAAGTGTAGGAGCAAATATTCTACATGTGAGATATGTAATTTGTATAGGGAACCATACAGCGATCCATCCGTGACCAGGTCTTACACATACGTTGCCATTGCAATAATAATATATCTCAATATTATTATTATTATTTACAGCGATCCATTCGTGAACTCACACATACACATTTATGTGTAATGATGGTCTAACCATCACATACATATTATGTAGCGAGAATATAATAATTATTATTATTATAATGAGAGAACCATATAGCGTGATCATTAGTATTAGTCCATCATTGGAAATTCAGACAGAGTTTCACCAGGACTTAACGTCTGATACCTAGGGAGCCTTTACGAGAGATCCAAACGATGTCGAGAGAACCAGTAGTGAACCAAGAGAGCCAGTCAAGAGAAGAGAAGTGATCAGTTCTAGAGCCAGACAAGTTGTGTCGTCTAACGATAGCGTTCTGTGCTAAGCTACTGTGAGTCCTCTAAATCCCCACTCGCGCGCTCTCCCACCTATCGTCCCGGACATGCGCAGCACGCTTTTCTAGCCCGCAACACGAATAGGTATCCGATCCAGCCCGTAGCCTTCGGAGAGTTCGTCTTTTTGACGGATGGAGGGGAAAACTAGCACCGGTCGTGGTTTAACGTATCAAGTCTACTACGGGACCTCGAATATATACGAAACATGTGCCACACTGACACCACTCGTAGTAGACTTGACCCTCCACAGTGCCTATGCGGTGAACCTTAGAATTATTAACAATTAACTCCTATTAATTGTTAACAATTCAGTTGACATGCAAATAAATAATTAGAGCTCTTTTGTTAATTATTTATTTCGAGAACCAGCGAAATAATAAATTTCGTTACAAACAATAAAACCAGTAATCAAAGAAAACACAATCGAAATAGAAAAAACAGCTTCAATACAAAATATAAACAATGACAAGCATGACGAACCAAGTGACATGATGAATACATCAACTGTAGTTGATCCGGAAGTCGTGACAGTTTCTGTACAGGTTAAGTTACCAACCAAGGAAAACGTCAAACAACTGCCACGTATTCCAAAAGTTGTTAATACCCAAGAAACAACTGAGAAAAATACTCACCTCCATTAATGATCCATGAAATTACAATGACACCAGAACCAATAAATGAAATCATGGTACCAGCAATAAATTTCGTTACACTCCTCCCCGTGAGGGAAGTTTCGACCCGAAACTGACAGAACCAACTACCCTTCTACTGACCTATGGACACGACTAGCTTGTCCAACACAATTGACATCCCATGTCATTCCTTTTTATACAGTTTCAAGTCTGTAATCGAGAGCTTGCCTTTATCCTTTCCAGAGAGATCCGTCAACCGATACACTGTCGGTGATAATTTTTCTACAATTATCCAGGGACCCATAAACGGTTTGTTTAGCGATGCTGTTCGATACGCTTGTGCTTTGAACAATTCTCGATTTCTAACGAGCACGAGTTGTCCAACTTCGTATTCGAGATCCCTACGGTGCTTGTTATATTGCTCAGCCTGACGTTCGCTAGCTTCGTTCAAAGCGAATTTGAAAGCTAGTCTTAGAGCATCATGGCGTCTCATATATTCAAGCCATTCTCGAGAACCTATCTCAATACTTTCGTGATCCATTTCTAATTCCCTTCTTAGTGATCCTTTCTGTTCTAACTTTCGGCCTAAATTCGCAAATGCCGGAGTTGCTTGTAGTGAGCCATGATAAGATGTATTATAAGCGAACTATATGTCGCTAAGATATACATCCCATTCTCTATGGTTGTCTTCCAGCAGCGCACGTATCATCATTTTTACACTGCGATTAACACGCTCAGTGGGGTTCGCTTGTGGATGATATGGTGGCGTCGTGATCAATTTTATACGGTTCTGGCTAGCCAGAGCTCGTATATCCTTGTTCTGGAATTCGGTACCATTGTCCGTGAGCATTTCTTTCGGTATCCCCCAACGAGATAGTACGTTATTTTTCAAGATCTTACAAATATTCGCACCGTTAGCCTTTCTTAATGGAGCAATCTCAATCCATTTCGTGAGCGTATCTTGTATAACGAGAACATAACCGTAACCTTCTTTACTGCGTATATACGGGCCCATAACGTCGGCCGTTATACGAGTCCATGGTCGATTGATAACTCGTGGTTTCATAAGACCAGCGGGAACTCTTTGCTCTACCATACAACGTTGACATATTCCACAGCGACCAATGTATTTGACCACGTCAAAATACATGGCTGGCCAGAAGTATCTTATGATCAAACGTCGATAGGTCCTGTTGACGCCCTGATGTCCAGCTTGTGGATCGTCATGACATTCAGCAAGAGCTCGGGATCGTAGTTCACGTGGTAGTACTAACTTCCACGCGTCGAGATCAGTATTTTCTGCCGAGGCTAATGGCCCTGGGCGATGAAAATACATCTGTTTATTACTGATCCTCCAATTCGGGAACTTATCGAGATCGCGTTGAATAGCTCTTCGACGCCGTAGATACCATTTGTCTTTTATATTCTGTAAAGACAAGATGTCGTCGATGGCTATCCCATCTTCGGGAGCTCTCAATAGCGCATCGGGAACATGGTGTAAAGCACCCTTTCTGTGAACGATTGTGAAGTCATATTCCATCAATCCGAGAGCCCATCTTGCTAATCTACTGCCTGGATCCTTTAAATTATGGAGCCAGCGTAGACTACTATGATCCGTGATCACAGTAAAACGGTATCCTTCGAGATATCCACGGAACTTTTTAATCGACCATACAACAGCTAAACATTCTTGTTCAGTGACTGTGTATTTCTTTTCGGGATCAGTTAAGGCTCTACTCGCGTAGGCGATAACTCTTTCTTTGTCATCCTGAACCTGTGTCAAGACAGCACCGAGACCCACACTACTTGCATCGGTTTGCAATGTAAACGGAGCCGAAAAATCAGGGCAGGCTAAAGTAGGCGTGGTTGTTAGTCGTTCTTTCAAAGTATCGAACGCTTGTTGTTGTTCGGTATCCCATTTCCAACGACTGCTCTTTTTGGTTAGCTGCGTGATCGGCGCAGCTACAGAGGCAAAGTCTGGAATGAAACGTCGATACCACGAAGCCATACCAAGAAACCTACGGACCTGCTTCGGCGATTGAGGTGTTGGAAAATTCCTCACAGCTGAAGTTTTCTCGGGATCCACCTGTAACCCTTCACTATTGATCACAAACCCAAGGTATTTTACCTGTGCGCGACAGAATTCACTTTTGTTTCTGTTTATGGTGAGATTAGCGCTTCTGAGTTTGTCGAAAACCTTACGTAACCAGTCTAAGTGATCCTCAAATGTCTTCGTCACGATTATTATATCGTCTAGATAGACGAAGACGTGTGAATAAAATTCGGGACCCAATAATTTGTCGAGAGCTCGCTGCATCGACGCAGGGGCGTTTGATAAGCCAAACGGCATCCTGGTGAATTAAAACAGACCTCTACCGGGAACTGTGAATGCCGAGATCTCTCGAGAATCTTTCGATAACTCTACCTGCCAATATGCCTTACTCAAATCAAGAGTTGAGATATAATTTGCCTGACGTAGTTGGTCTAACAAGGCGGCCATATTCGGTAGCGGATATGCGTCTTTTTTAGTGACTGCATTGACTTGTCGATAATCGACACAGAACCTAAGTGAGCTATCTTTCTTTTTAACCATCACGACTGGACTAGACCAATCGCTTTCTGATGGTTCGATAACCCCATTCGTGAGCATGACGTCTGTCTCCGACCATATAGCGAGTTTCTTATGGTGAGACATCGTCCGGACCCTTTGCTTGATCGGTTCGTGATCGCCCACGTTTATTATATGAGCCGGGAGCTTAGAGAGCGGTAGACCTTCTGGAGTTGGAGCAATGTGTGCATCCAACAGGTCTTTCAGACGACGTTGTTCGTCTTCTTTCGGGATCTGTAATCCATTACATGCAATAATGCTATGTATGGATTCCACAGGATCAAACGAAAACGATTTATTTGGCTGATCGCGATAGAACCACGTCTGTCCAAAGAAATCCACAACTATTCCAGCAATACGCAGGAAGTCGATACCTATAATGAATGACTCTGACAAAGAGGGCATCCATAAGGTTTTTATCGAGATCGTACGGCCACCAAGTGAAATTGGAGTCATCGACGTTTGTCGGATGATTTCCACTTGTCCGTTAGCTACGAGAACCTTTTTACCGGGAACTTTCAATGGTTGAATATTCGAAGACTCAAGCAATCGAATACCTTCTAACCCAGCGAACGTGCGCGTCGCACCGGAATCCATCAAAGCATTAAGAGAACGTCCACCGATAGAGATGTTCAAAAAGAAAGTTATCTTTTTACCGGGACCAAGAGATCGTTGCAATTTCTCCAACATAGGATTGGATTCAGGAGTGGCCCAATCGTATGCGAGACCCTGTCGGTTAGCATCGTCCAAGATCGTAGTCACAGGGTGAAGTATACGACCGGACTTGCGTTTCCCGGGTTGCATCGAGAACATATAGTTTATAGGGTTGGGATTATTACTAGGTAAATAATCAACTCTAGACTATATATTATTTTAGGAATAATAATGAGGTAGTTCTTTATTATCAGAATATCAAAAGTAATAGAATAAAGAGATTCGAATTACATAAAACGTTAGGCTACAAGTGTAGTCTAGTTTACAACTAAAATATATCTCTTGCGACAAGAGTCTCTTTGCGCGGACGCCTTAATGTTCCTAGATGAGAATTTCCTAGATCAGTCGTCGCCATCTTTGGAACTGGTGAAATTGCAGTTTGGGCAGTTGGCACCGCCACATCCACTCCCCTTCCAGTGAATTTGTCACGAATATTAGGAGCAAATGTTACTTTTTTTTTATTTACATATGTTTTGACAGGTCTAGGTATCATCTCCGAGTGTTGTTGTTGATTTAGATTCATCTGGTTTTGTTGAAGCTGCTTTGGATTATCTTCTTTGGCTGAAAACACAGGCTTTAATCTGTCAACAGAAATATTAACTAATTTGTCATTAATTTTTAATTTGAATAATCTATCAGTCATCCTTTCTAGGACTTCATATGGTCCAGTGTAAGGAGGTTCAAGAGGTTGACGAACTGCATCGGTTCGTATTAATACATGTGAGCAAGTATATAAGTCCTTGAGCACAAACATACTGCTTTTAATGTGATGTGCTGCTGGAACTGGACGTAACTTGCGCATTTGTTGTCGATATTTTTCAATAAATATTTGTGGATCTGCTGGCATGTCTTCGTTGGTAAAGTATTCATTAGGTAAACGTAATGATGTACCATATAACATTTCTGCCGCTGATGCTTTTAAATCTTCTTTGAAGCAGGTTCTTAGACCCAATAATATTGTTGGTAATAATTCAGTCCATGGTTCATCTGGATGACACATTAATGCTGCTTTGAGTGAACGATGCCAGCGTTCTATCATACCATTTGCTTGTGGATGATATGCTGTTGTTCTGGCTCTTTTGGCACCCACTAAATTACCAAGTGCAGTGAATAAACTTGATTCAAATTGTGAGCCTTGGTCAGTGGTAATTATTTTTGGACAACCAAATCTGGAAATCCAATGTGTCCAGAATAATGTTGCGACTGTATCAGCTGTCATATCTTTCATTGGTACTGCCTCTGGCCAACGTGAAAATCTGTCAATCATAGTTAGACAGTAACGATAACCATTTACTGGTGGCATGTAAACAATGTCGATATGTACATGGTCAAAACGACCATCTGGCATAGCTATTTTGTTTGGTTTTAACCTGTTATGTCGAATTATTTTAGATTTCTGACAAGGTAAACAAAGACGAGACCAACTGGTAATGTCTTTTTTTATGCCAGGCCAAACATATTTGTTACGAGTTTGTTGAAGAGTTGCTCGACCACTTGGATGTGAAAGACCATGTATTGAGTTGTAAATTTGTTTTCGTAATTTCTCTGGTACATAAGGTCGGATATATCCAGTTGAAATATCACAATAAATTGCAATGTTTGGTTCGTATCGTACCAATTGCAGTTTTAAACTTCCTTCGAGGATGTTTTCAAGTTCAGTGTCTTCTTCTTGAGCTGTTTGTATTTCTTCAAGATTGCAAGTTGTAGGCATAGATATCTCATTAAGACGAGATAATGCATCTGCAACTATGTTTTCATCACCAGCTACGTGCATAATTTCAGTTGTAAATTGAGCGATGTAATCAAGATGTCTCAATTGTCTTGGTGATGCTTTTTCAGGCTTTTGTTTAAAAGCATGAATAAGTGCTTTGTGATCAGTTTTCACTATGAATTGTCGAGACTCCAGTATATGCCTGAAGTGCTTGATAGCTTCATAGATTGCCAACAATTCTCGGTCATACACACTGTAATTTTTCTCAGTCTTAAACAGTTTTCGAGAGAAAAATCCGAGTGGTTCCCAAATGCTATTTTTTTGTTGTTCAAGTGTTGCTCCAATAGCTACGTCAGATGCGTCAGTTATTAAAGCAAGTGGTGCATTCATACTGGGGTGAGTTAATATTGTTGCTTCTGATAAACTTCTCTTGCAGTCGTGAAATGCTTTTATTGTTTTATCTGTCCAAGGTACTTTTCTTTTGTCATTTTTCTTGGAGTTTGTTAAAAAGTCATTAAGAGGTGCTTGAAGTTGTGCTGCATGTGGAATACAACGACGATAATAATTTATCAGTCCCAAGAATTTGCGAAGTTCACAAATGGTCTCTGGTAACTTGTATTCATTGATAGCTGACACCCGATCTTCTGGAGGTTGACAGCCATTTTTATTTACCTTATATCCCAGGAATAGTACTTCTGTTTGAGCAAATTGACACTTGTTGACGTTAATAGTTAAGTTGTATTGCCTCAAACGTGAGAAGACTATTTGGAGATGCTCTAGATGTTGCTCTGGTGTTTCTGATGCAATTAAGAGGTCATCAATATAACAGTGAGCAAAGTCAAGATCTCTAAGAATGGATCCCATATGTCGTTGAAATGTTTGACTTGCATTACGAAGTCCAAACGGCATGTAGACATATTCCAGTAGACCTATTGGTGTGCTGACAGCAGTTTTTTGTATATCCTCTTCAGCCATTGGAATTTGATGATATGCACGGACTAAATCAATTGTTGTAAATACTTTTTTATTGTTTAGATGCTCTGCAAAGTCATGTATATGTGGAATTGGATATCGGTCAGGTACTGTTTGTGCATTCAGTCTGCGATAATCTCCACAGGGACGCCATCCTCCAGATTTCTTAATTACCATGTGAATTGGACTCGAATAAGGGCTTCTGGATGGACGACAAATACCTTGTTCCACAAGTATCTTACATTCAGCTACTGCTGCAGCCAATTCTTCACCAGAGATACGACGAGGACGATCTGACACTGGTTGACCAGTAGTTTCTATATGATGAGCTACTGACGAGTTGACAGATGCTTCTCGTTTTACAGGTGAGATTGTGATATCAATATATTCTTTAAGAAGATTATTGATATCGACAATTGCGTTGTTTAAAGAACTGATAGTAGTGATACCAAATTCTGTTGTTTTTTTAGCTACACCATGTGCTGAGAATTGTGTTTCAGCATCGATGAGCTTTTGCTTTTTTAAGTCAATGAGTAAATTATAATGAGTTAAAAAATCTGCACCAATAATAGGTGTTTTGATGTCAGCAACGGTGAATGACCACTTGAATGGTCGACGTAGTCCAAAGTCCACATTAATTATGTGATCACCATATGTTTGGATAACAGTTTGATTTGCAGCAAATAGTGTGAAGTCACCAGCAATGTTGTTGCACTTGATTGTAGAACGTGGAATAACTGAGACCACTGATCCAGAATCAATAAGGAAACGAATTTGTGTTCTTTTGTCCATGACATGAAGACGAGTTTCTTTAATATTGCTGATGCTGTTTATATTTATGCTGTCGTTGCTGCAGTTGTTGTTGTTATTGTTGCTGATTTGGTTGCTGTCGTCATTTGTTTTTAATGACGACAGCTCCATTAGTTTTCCGATTTCATAGATTGCCATGCAGAATTTTGAGAACATGTTTCTAAGCATTTCCTTGCATTGTCACCAAATTTTCTGTGATAAAAGCACAGATTATTGCTTGGACTGTTTGAGCGTCCACGTGATTTGGATCTTGACCTGGATCTAGATCTGTATTCTCTCTGTAATTTGTCAACTTTATTAGAGAGAGTCTTGATTAGCTTAAAGACCTCTGATATTGGCGATTCAATAGCTTGAACAGATGCTTGTTCTTGAGAACTGGCAATGGCACATGAAGAAGTATTAGACATCTCGTATATTTTGTCTGCCATCTCAGCTACTTTGTCCAGATCTTCATGCTCACACATGGCTAACAACACACGCATTTGCTCTGGGAGTTTTTCTAAAAATATTGTTCTTAGTACAGTTGCATTGCACTCACCAGATGCTAAATTTTTTATGTGTGCAAGTATTTCAGTTGGCTTTTTACCAACAGATTCATCGCCTCGAAACATGCGTCTGAGTCGTGCTTCTGTTGTTTGAGCAAAGCTTTGTAAAATGCGATCTTTGAGTGTGTTGAATTTGTCCATTGTTGGTGGATTGTTAGCTAAATCACCAACTAACATCAATACATCACTCTCAAGATTCACTAGGACTTGTGAAAATTTATCTTCGTGGTTTGTAATGCCACCAAGTCGTAGTGCCATTTCAACTTGTGTCCACCAAAGTTGAGGTTGCAGTTTATCAAACTTGGGAAGAACTATACGTTGTGATCTTGGATTAGGTGTCCAACCTTGTTGCTCGTTGATCAAACGTAGTCGTGCTATTTCTTCTTGAAGTTGAGTAAAACGTTCATCATCATTCAGCTTTTCTTTTTCTAAAATTTGTTTTATTGTAGTGCTGATTTGATTATATTGCTCATCAATTAATGTTCTTTGTTCATCATCTTCCAAGGTGGCTTTATCGAGATCATCTTGATCATTTTCAAGGCGTTGAGCATCAATCGAGTCTTGTATAGTAGTAAATTGTTTATACAATTGGTCGAGAGATATCATTTTTGCCTCAGCCTGGGTACGTGAACGCCCTTCTTCTTGGAAAAACTTAAACATTAATGTAAATTGCCGTTTAACAACACCTCGTTGTTGGATCAATTTTTTCAAATCAGACATTTTATTAATTTTTTATTCACTTTCACTTTAATTGTCTAATTGTTTTGCAGTGAAATTGTATTTTTTAAAATTTTTTTGTTCAATGCGCACTTGTTTGTTTACATATGTAAATTGCGTCGTAGCACGTTGTGACTCATTCCTTTGTGTCGAAATGTAAACACCGGTACACTGGTAAATACAAGGGTGCGGAAATGTATTCTTTTATTTTTTATTAAATTGCATAAAAAATATTTTTGCAGGGGTCACCAATTATAGTTTATAGGGTTGGGATTATTACTAGGTAAATAATCAACTCTAGACTATATATTATTTTAGGAATAATAATGAGGTAGTTCCTTTATTATCAGAATATCAAAAGTAATAGAATAAAGAGATTCGAATTACATAAAACGTTAGGCTACAAGTGTAGTCTAGTTTACAACTGAAATATATCTCTTGCGACAAGAGTCTCTTTGCGCGGACGCCTTAATGTTCCTAGATGAGAATTTCCTAGATCAGTCGTCGCCATCTTTGGAACTGGTGAAATTGCAGTTTGGGCAGTTGGCACCGCCACAAACAATCGATAGTCGTGACCCCTACCTTACCACAACGGTAACAGAACAATGTTGGTGGTTCTTTACAATCGCGAAATTGATGACCCGTCTGTTTGCAATTGAAACAGCGGTTCTCACGATTGAACTTGCCGCGAAGCTTTGGGCGACCCAAAGCATCCAACATTTCGGGATCTTCTTCCGAGAGCTCTTCTTGATCTATTGGTGACTCGTCACCATCGGGAGCGTTGACCATGTTTGGCTTAGAATCTCGAGCTGGTCTAGCAGGCTCTTTGTATGCCAAGCTAGGACACACTGATTCTTCTGGTCTACGTGGTGGTTGCCAACTTCGTGAACATTCCATGTTCTTCTCTTGTCGTCTTAACATGCCTTCTAGTTCAGTTAGAGTAAGACACTCATCGTATCTCAATCCAATTCGGAACTTTGGCAGTAAGTTACGGTATACTATTTGTAACCGTCTCGACTGAGGCCATGGCGGGATCGTTTTCGAAAAGAGAGCATCCATCTTGGACAGATATTCACTAATACTTTCGTACCGACCTTGTGTACGTGCGAATATTTCTGCCTCCAATGATGGCTGGAAATCGAGATCAGCAAATCGAGATCGAAAAGCTTTGCGGGCTGTATCCCAGCAAATAAAGCAAATAAAATTCTTCGACGTCTTCTTTACGTTGACCCGAGAACTCAACTTTCCAACGATTCAATAGTTCGAATACCTTTGCTGGTGGCATTGTATGAACTTCGTTATCGTTGCGAGATCTGAGATGTGAGATATGTAATTTGTATAGGGAACCATACAGCGATCCATCCGTGACCAGGTCTTACACATACGTTGCCATTGCAATAATAATATATCTCAATATTATTATTATTATTTACAGCGATCCATTCGTGAACTCACACATACACATTTATGTGTAATGATGGTCTAACCATCACATACATATTATGTAGCGAGAATATAATAATTATTATTCTTATAATGAGAGAACCATATAGCGTGATCATTAGTATTAGTCCATCATTGGAAATTCAGACAGAGTTTCACCAGGACTTAACGTCTGATACCTAGGGAGCCTTTACGAGAGATCCAAACGATGTCGAGAGAACCAGTAGTGAACCAAGAGAGCCAGTCAAGAGAAGAGAAGTGATCAGTTCTAGAGCCAGACAAGTTGTGTCGTCTAACGATAGCGTTCTGTGCTAAGCTACTGTGAGTCCTCTAAATCCCCACTCGCGCGCTCCCACCTATCGTCCCGGACATGCGCAGCACGCTTTTCTAGCCCGCAACACGAATAGGTATCCGATCCAGCCCGTAGCCTTCGGAGAGTTCGTCTTTTTGACGGATGGAGGGGAAAACTAGCACCGGTCGTGGTTTAACGTATCAAGTCTACTACGGGACCTCGAATATATACGAAACATGTGCCACACTGACACCACTCGTAGTAGACTTGACCCTCCACAGTGCCTATGCGGTGAACCTTAGAATTATTAACAATTAACTCCTATTAATTGTTAACAATTCAGTTGACATGCAAATAAATAATTAGAGCTCTTTTGTTAATTATTTATTTCGAGAACCAGCGAAATAATAAATTTCGTTACAAACAATAAAACCAGTAATCAAAGAAAACACAATCGAAATAGAAAAAACAGCTTCAATACAAAATATAAACAATGACAAGCATGACGAACCAAGTGACATGATGAATACATCAACTGTAGTTGATCCGGAAGTCGTGACAGTTTCTGTACAGGTTAAGTTACCAACCAAGGAAAACGTCAAACAACTGCCACGTATTCCAAAAGTTGTTAATACCCAAGAAACAACTGAGAAAAATACTCACCTCCATTAATGATCCATGAAATTACAATGACACCAGAACCAATAAATGAAATCATGGTACCAGCTGCAAATGAAATTTCAATGACACCAGAACCAATGAATGAAATTGCGGTACCAGCAGCAAACGAAATCACAATGTCACCAAAGCCATTGAAAGAATTCATGACATAAGAAGATAAATCCGTGACACCAGCAATTCAGACAAGTGAAGCTATAATATCATCAGCAAGCAAGCAATTAGCAATACTACCAGGTTTTAGCAGTTGAAAAAATCCAGGTGTAGTGTGTCGTGCAAGACTTGGAATCAATGGCACTCAGGTACCAAAAGATATTTTCGTGTTTAAAAAAGATGTTGATTGGCCAGTGACTTGGCCAGTGCCAAGTACTACATTGAAGCGTCAACGATATCGTATTACCTCCGATGACCAGGTACATGTTCGTGTACATAAGATCAAATCGTGGGACGTATTTGATGACAAGGATCAACTGGCACAATCCATCTTCCCAGGATTTTGAGGAAGAAGACACTTTTTTTTTATTATTTACTTTTGATATTGTTCGTTTTGTTTTTTCAACTCACAGGTTGAGTCCAGCGTATTTATGATACTTTATTCGTTCTTATTATTATGTTTAATATTTAACCTTTTTATGTGTGTAATGTAAGTTTAAAATATTATGTTTGTATGAAATAATAATGTAACAATAGTTTTGTTTTTTTTTTTTTTGAACAAAGGGGGGGGTGTGACGGCGTTCAATAGCAATGAAAATTTAAAGTCTGATGTACTGTAGTTCCGCATCAGCCAACAGGTGGCGTAAGTTTTTCTCAAGCGCTTTGTACGCTTGAGATAATAACTGGCAGGCGAGTAAAGTGAAAGAGCACGATCTAGCTCGCCTAGCCTTGGCTACGACAAGAACGTTTTTTGATAGTCGCGGGGTGACACAGGCTACCAAAGACTAAGACCATGACCCAGATCCAAGTCGCGTGGTGACACAGACTATCCAAGACCAAGACCATGACCCAGATCCAAGTCGCGTGGTGACACAGACTAACCATCGGGTAAAAGAAAAACGCGGCATTCGGGTAATTGTCCAACGAGTTTACGACCTCCGGTGTATGAATGTGTGTTACTTGTGTATGTATGTTGTTACGTGTAATTATTATTGAGTTATTGAACGCGTCACTTATCTTTCCACTTCTCTTTGTAATAAATTTTATATTCATTTAACTATTAATTATTGTTGTCTAATTGATTGGGAGACCTTGGATCACCTACTGATACTGAGCCCGGCAATTAATTATTCATTTGTACGAACATATCCACGACTTCGCGAAAATATATATTGAATAATTTTATAGGTTCGTTACAGCTTCAAGAAATAAAAGGTAATTAGAATTATTTCGATTACGGGCTTTGTGTGACTTCGTGACTCAACCTAACTTCGGTAGTAATTTTATCTCCTGGGAGGATATGGTCACCAAAAGATCAGAATTACCACGAACAACACTGAAAGTAATTAAGCTTAATTCGGGTAAATCGAAAGAACTACCAATCCAGGTTGAACCACCACAAGCTGTACTTGGAACTGCTAAAGTCAAGTCAACAAAATCAGAAGAGGTACCAGCTAAGTTTGAACTACCACAGGCCACATTGGAAATAGCTAAACCTAGCTCAGTCGAACCAGAAGTAGTTCCAGCCAAAGCTGAGCTACCTCAAGCTTAACCTAGCTCATTCGAACCAGAGGGGGTACCAGCTAAGTTTGAACTACCACAGTCCACATTGGAAATAGCTAAACCTAGCTCAATCGAACCAGAGGTAGTACCAATCAAAGCTGAGCTGCCTCAAGCTAAGCCTAGCACTGATAATGCTGGCTCCGCAAAGCCAGAGAAGAGGAAGAAGAAAAAAAAATACAATTGGCATTGTCGTTATTGTGGCTCTCGTAAACATCCAGACCGACGCTGTCCTACTGTTGGATCAGAGGCACCAAAACCAGCGGTACGTCGTTCTGCTAGTTCAAAACCTGAGCCACGAGAAAACAATCCAAGGTTGGACATGAAGGAGACAGCACATGTACCAGTCAATTCAGCACCAGCTTATGCCATGTCTGGAGTTATGTATGCAGGTCGAGGCAGAGGTCGTCTTAGACTGAATACTTTTAATAGTACCACCTCTCAGCTATCTAGACCTGGGAGTGTCTCCACGGAAATCGAAACGATCATGGGTTCCACAGGAACTCCGAATATACCTGATCCAGATTCTCGACCAACATCAGGAGAAATGGTTCTACGGACGGGTGTTGGACAGGACAGTGGTACTCATTGTCCACCAACACCAAATTACGAGTACTACAGAAATGGTTCACCTCCTCATCAGGGACCGTTTACCACTCAATTTGTGACATCAGAGTATGCCATGGAAACCCGTATGGAAAGAGGGATTACCTACACAGGTCAGCCGGAATAGATCTGTCGTCAGGCTTGCATTGACTATGGTTGGGCAGGGCCTATACCTCGATATGCAGGACCCGCATCTGGCTGCTCAGGGGCGGCACCACCTTTCCCAAGACCTGGACCTCCGTTCCCTACTTTTGGTCCAACAAACTCGGTACCTGGATGCTTAGGAACTGAATGCCAAAGACACGTCTAGCATTATTATAAGACTGTGAAGCTGGTTAAGGTTGATCCTTATCCGGGCAATATTATAAAAGACTTGATTATATTTAGTTCGTTGACTAGTTAAATGAAGATTTTCATACTTTTTTTTAAAAAAAAAAAAAAAATTTATTGTGTTATGTTTCGTATGTTTGTCCTATTTGTTTTAGATTTGTTTCAGGAATTCCAGGAGCAAAAATCAACTGGACCTTATACTTGACGAGAGATAAGAGAAGGACGTCGTCGTTCGTTGAAGGAGTCTGGGGAGGAGGCTGTCGTCATTCTCACTGCCTTATACCCGGAAAAACATCAAGCAAACGAATCCTCCAACCAACGACTCCGTTTCATTTATTATATATATGGGGCATTCTTAGTCAAATTACGGGGTCATCTGCCTGACCCTTTACGATTTTGATAATGAGCTATTTTTGGTTGATTTTAGGCTAAAATTAGGCCTCTAATTTTTTTAGATTTTTTCATTAAGTTTTCTAGACTCCATCATCTTGAATATCACTATTTTTGCATGTTCTCAAAAAGGACCACTTTTTTTTTCTGAATTTTTTTTCACAGAATCCGGTACACAATTCACGCATTTTAAGCACAGCAAAAATCTGGGTCCAGAAATATAAATAATTTTTATTTATTTTTGAAATTTTTTTTTTTCAGCAAAAAAATTTTTTGTTTTCAGAAAAAAAATTTTTTATTTCCAAAATGATTATAAGTTTATAATATATAAGTTTATGATTTCAAAAAAATGAAATGAAACTAGAATTTCCCTTGGTAAATTTTCTGTTTCGGCATTTTTAGAAACTTTTTTTGCAGAAAAAGGGTGAATTGAAAACTACACGATTTTAACATTAAAATAATAATAATTGACGTTTTTGGATATTAGGTTTGGTTAGTTTTGTGTTTCGAGATAAATTAATAAATACACCAAATAAAATACTTAATAATTAGTCCGAGAAGGTAACATGCAAAAATGTCACGTTACAATCTAAATAATTAAATAATGGTTTTATGAGTTCAAATTATTTATTTTCTATCAATAAAAGAGAGTGAATTATTTAATTTATAATTTTAAATCAATTATGATAAATTATATTTAAAAAAATATATCAATTATTAAATATTGAATAAAAATTAAAAAAAATAAGAAAAATTATTATTATATATATTTCTTTTTTCAAATTAATCATTATATCTTGGTCATACTCAAAATCCATTTGCTTTTTACATAAATTTAATAGAAAAAAATAATAGATAAATAAAAAAAAAAGATAAAAAATTGGTAATATTATCAAATAGTTTCAAATTATAATTTCATAGACATTTTTTCAAAATATTTCATTATATAACATAATAATATTAATAAAATAATAAATTTATCAATTCATTTATTCATTTATTTTATTGTAATAATTCAAAATAATAAATATGTATTATTTTTTTTTATAATTATTTTTCATTAGTAATAACTAAAGAAAAGGCAGACTGTCATCTTTTTGATAGACTGTTGTTTTTCTTTTTAAGATATTATTATTATTAATATAATCAATTTTTACTCATTATTTTGATTAGTGTAGAAAAAAAAAAAAAAAAAGTTATTTTTTCAATAAGCTTTTTGTTAGTTATAATAATAAATTGGAATTAAAAAATTATCAATAAAAAATTTGTAATTCATTTGAATTTATTACAAAAATAATAAAATACATAAAATATTGTAGTTTTTATTTGAATTTTATGTAGAATAAATTCTATTTGTTATTCTTATTTTAAATAGTTTTTTATTTTAGTTATTGGTATTATGATTATTTCGTTTTTTCAATATTTATCAACATTTTACCTGAGTTTTAAAGGTATCACATTAATTTTTTTGTTTCGATTATCTACCGCTAGATGGTTTACGAAAAATTTCCATTTTCAAATGTTATTTTTATTGCTCGAACATTCAAGATTATACTCAATTATGTCTCATTAGAGTCTAGAATATCTAAGCTCTCATTTTTTTTGGGCTACTTAATGAGGCTAATTGTTGGCTGCTTCATTCGAGTAATAATTGAATGAAACGCAATTCGATAAAAAATGAATAGTTAACAAATAAGCAAATTTATATTAAATATAAATATTTAACAATTTAAAATATATGTAAAAAATTATATCAACACAACAAGAATTTAAATTATTTTAATTTTCTTAATTAATAATAATGGTTTCTGTTAAAAGTATAATTTTTTTTTATGTTTAGCCGTTTCAATATCAATTTTGATAAATAAATTCTATGAATCAAATCTTTTATATTTGCTATTTGAGATATTTTAGTTTTAATTTGATATTTAACAATTAAATATTGAAATTTCACTGTTTTTTTTTTAAATTTTATCATTCAAAATTTGAGATATTTTAATCTATACAATAAAAAGACATGGCCGGATCCTTGGAAACGCAGTTTTACGCAAACTATCGGTCCGATTTACATGAAATTTAACTTAGATATTCAGTTTGAGCTCAGGAGGGTTTAAGTCAACGAAAATATCACCCAGGTTACTTTTTACGATCACCAGGAGGTCAAAATGATTTTTCTATTTTTCTTCGAGATTTTTCTTATTATGTTAATATTATTTTAACTAAAAATTATATTTTTCCAAAAAAGGGATATTAAAAATATTACATTAATTTGTATTGCTGGCTTCCGGTTTCCCAGGATGTGGGAATAAATGAAAACTTAAAAATATTCCCTGATGTTCCAAGTTCAAAAAAAGGTGAATTGGATATTAGAATAATTACATCTATTGGAAAATATTTTTTTTAGAAAATTTTTATTGATTTAATAATTTTATTCTTATTTGAAGTAAGCTGTATGTTTCAAAAAAAAAGACAATCATTTGAATTGCATAAAATTATCTCTTATAACTGACATGTCATTTTACAAATAAGTGATTAATATGCATATAATATAATAATAATATAATATGCATGCCGAAAAGAAAACAAAATATCGGAAGAAAAACATTATTAGGAAAAAGATTAAAAAGATTCAAAGATCCACATGATTAAATTCAAGAAGATGATGATGAACCACGAGAAGATGTACAAACATTAACGTTAGATACAATTCATAAACAGAAAAGTGAATGTACACAACGAAGACATTCTAAAATGAAAAAAAAATTCGAAATTAAAGCTTTCAATCATAGTCATGTAGTTAAGTAGTTGCGGTAAAGTATATATTGAATTATATACACAAAGGTAGCCAACGATATGGCACTGCGGTTAAGGTTCGAGCTTTGTGACAGGGAGGTCACGGGTTCGAACCCGACCACCGACGCCATGTATCGAATGATAGGCGCAAGCCGGCTGTACTGCCCAGGTTTTTCATGGTTTCCCTGGGCTATAATAGAAATCGGGTACAGTTTGAACGCATTACGAAAGTCGACATCCATGACTGTCGCAAAATGAGTTGTAAGGAGTTGACGGTTGGAAATACAGAAAGCAAGACGTGAGGCACACCGTGTTAAAAACTTCTTCATGAAAAAGAAGTGTAGCACGTTAAATACGACTCATTTACATTATATACACAAAAGGAGTGATCAAGCTATTTATTCAATAGAAAATAAAAATAATAATGAAATTAACGAATATCAATCAGGAAGATATATAAGTAGCAATGAGGCAGTTTGGCTGATACTAGGTTTCAAAATACATGATCGATATCCAAATATTCAACATTTACACGTTCATCTCGAAAATGGTCAACGTGTTTATTTTTCAAATCGAAATATAGAAGAAAAAGTTGAAAAACCACCTGAAACCTGGTGGATCCACCAAGTGATAACGAGTCTTTGAATATATTTTTATATTATACTAAGTGGTAAAAATACATTAAAAATTCGAAAAACTGTCCAATTGTATTTGTGTAGGAATTTTTGACTTTTTTATTTTCAATAGCCTAATTGATATGGGATTAATATATTACTAACCATAACCGTAACCAGCCCCAACGGTATTAATATTTGAAACTTACCTGTATATATTTTATTATACAATATAATATTTGTATGTATTCTATATGTATATTATATATATTTGTATATATATTTGTATACTTTATACATGTATACGTATGAAATGTTTTTTTCGTTGAATTGTTTGTGTTTCTGTTGCTAAGAAGAAAAATAACGATAATAAAAAAAAAAAGATAGTCAAGTTCCCCAAGGTGCACCCTAAGTGTTCCATAGGATTTTTTATTTTTTTTCTTGCTGTTTACGAAAATATTATAGAAAAAAAAAGTTTGTGACACTACATATCGTTGAATAAAAAAAAAATAAACGACTTTTTTATTTTTGACTTGATACAAATTTGTTCTTTGTCAAAGATAATTCTTCCGAGTCATTTAAGTTTTTTTTTTGGGATGCTGTCCTCTTATAACAGGATTCTTTTTTTTACAGTGTACCTGAAAAAAAAAACGAAACGATGAAACGATTAAGTCATAATAATTTAATATTGTTTGAGTGTCATTTTATTCTGTATAAGTACTCTATGTGTATCGGAATAATTATAATATTGTCTTAATTAATTTTTTCTTCCTTTATCAATCATGAAGAAACATTGAAGCAATTCAATTTTTCGACTTACTAAACTGATTTAGAATGAATTTTCGAATGCAGTAGTCAAGAACGAATAATATTTATTGGAAAAAATCAAATTTCACAGAGATGCAAAGAATTAACGATTATTATTAGTTTTTTTTCTAAACATTGAATTGACTTGAGAGTATTAAGGAATGCAGAATTATGAAAAACTACTTTAGGCCAGCTGTATCTAGTTTGCGTTTTTTTAGAAGTAGTTTTGTGTCATGAGATAATGTAGAAAGATCAACACTATCTAATAATGTTTGTATACGAAGCGTTCAGGTTCGCCTTTGTTCAACAAGAATATTTTTACTTGTGTAGCGTGTAAAACTGTATATATAATAAATATAAGTTAAAGAGTATATCTATACTGGTGTGTGTGTCCGTGATACTAGTACGAGTGGATTTAGGTATTAAGAGTATGTATGTCTCTGTGGGTAAGAGTGAACGAAGAGAGTAGTCGTGATGAACGGAGATGTCGTCACTTTGGTGTGTGCCGGTGTGCTGTTAAGACACCACAATTAATGAAGCACTCCATAAAATAATTCACCAAAATAACTTATAATTCTTGTGAGAATCACGTTAAAAATTAGAATTACTTGTACTAAGAATTTACATTTAAATAATACAACATATAACACCATATTATCAACTGTAATTATAAAATATAAAAAGGCATCGTCAACGTGTCACCAACAAATTCCCAAGTGGCTAAGCTGTTAAGTATATTGGCAATTCTGGACGGCGTCCTGTTGGTGAGATTTACCGACATTATACCCCGTTAACACCAACAATATCATCATCAATAACTTAGGATTCACACTGTTCTTTTGGAGAACACTGTCTCGAGGAGACGAAAACGAACACCATTATTTTGCATCACTGGGTCTAATCGGCCCGGTCAACATTATCATCGAGAATTTTAAATTATTTGCATTACCCAGTCATTTCCGGGATACTGCTAAGTAATAATTATTAAATCTTTTCAAATATTTCGTGTTTAAACATCATCATATAACCTAAATTCATTTTAAATTTCAAGATATAAAATAGAACTTTACACTTGTTTTTCAACCAGCTCAAGTGCTTTTGAATGTGCAATGTCAAATAACTAATTGAAAGAATCTTGAAACACTTTTTCTTTCTTTTCAAGGTACGTCGCCAGTTTTCACACTTATAATTGGTACGACTGATAAAAGAATCGAAAAACAAAAATTCAAAACGAAGGTTAGTTGAATTTTTCTAGGCACGAATCATTACTGATTTGAAAAGAGTAAAAAACATTTTTTTGATGTATTCGCAAACTTTCAAAAAAAAGAAAAAAAAAATCATTTATTTAATAAAATATCTATTTCTAGAATTTTATTTTCGATCTAATTACATTTAACTGTTGATTACCGAATATCAAAAAAGAAAGAATGTGGAATTATCGATTACGCGTGGTTCAGAAATTAAATTGTTATGACGAATTATAATAACATTATTGAAGTAAATAACTTCAAGTCGATAACGTGATAGTGAAAGCGGAATTATAATTGACCTAGAAATTTTCTTCACTTACTATAAAAAAAAGTTTATAACAAAAAATTTAAACTTAAATAAAACATCAATATCCTATTTGTACTGAACGATTCAAAACCGTGGCAATGAGTTTTTAATTTTTGAAAAATTTTGAAACCTCGAAGTAATGCAGTTATGAAATCAGAAAACTATTCAAATTTATTGTTTTGTAAAATCTAAAAGAGTTTATTCATTTATTTATTTATTTATTTATTCATTTGTTCATTTATATTCCCAACAGATTACTCCATTAACAGGGAACTGATTTACAAAAGTTATAACAATATTTTTACTTTATATTAGAAGATTTAGAAAATTGAAAATATACATATAAATAGTTTTGAGATATATTGTTAGTTGAAATAAATTAGTAATTAATACTAGAAAGTACAGTGATGTTAACGCTATAAAACAATATAAAACAATAGTGACTTAGAAGTATTTTATAATAATGAGGTAATTATCCTTTGACCCCTCAGTAGCCAAAAAACATTGGGTTAAAATGCATTAGATATGCCATTAGATGTATCTACTAAAGAGACAGTTTGAACCTGTCCTGGTCGATATTGACCTTGTTGACAATATCGACCATAACAGATATTTCCGACGTTTTTGATTGCTTATATTCATCAGTCTTTATTATGAAGGGAGAGAATTTACGTAATTTATTATTTTTTTCAATCAAGAGGCACGGTAGTGCCTCGCGTCAAGTATGAGAAAAAAAAAAGTGGGGGAAACGAGATTAACTACCGTGCCTATATATTATCGACATAGAGCGAAGCCTAACCCTCCAATTCCTTGGGAATTTATTTAAAAATATGATTGATCAGATAAAAATATTATGGCTTCTGATCATTTCATTAGATCAATATCACACTTTTTTATAAAAAAAAAACAGATTTTTTAGATCTATACTTTTTTTTTTTAACTTCAAAATCAATTTCAGAAATTGCGTTATTCTTGATATTTCCTTAAAAACTCAGGGCACTCTGACAAACATTAAAAACCAAAATTCAATCAAAGCAGTATGGCTTCCAAGTCCAGAGCAATTCGACAACATTATAAAATAAAATTGTGCAAGAATAGTAGAATGGTGTGTAAGAACCTTTATATTTATTCAATAACCTTCACAGTATTTAATATCGCATCGATGGTGCGGGCGCCATATGTTGTTGGGACTATTACAGTTTCAGAAATTGCGTTTTTCTTGAAATTTCTTTCAAAAGTTAGGGCACTCTGACAAACATTATAAATAAAATCAAATCAAATCAAAGCAACACAAAGCAATATTGCTTCCAAGTCCAGAGCAATTCGACAACATAATAAAAATAAAATTGAGCAAGAATAGTAAATGGTGTGAAAAAACCTTTAGGTATATTTACAGTATTCAATACCGCATCGATGGCGCGAATTTAATAATGATACTTTTAGCTATGTTTCCAAGTCACATGTTGTTATTGTTTTTTTACATTATATGTAGAAGGATTTATTTTTGAATATCTTAATCAGCTGCCAGAAGCATTTGTCTATAGAGAAAAAAAGCTAACATATTTTTGAATACTATTTTTGACTTGTTCATCTTTTTGTGATGGTTGATGCACAACTATTTTGTAAGTTTGAGTAATGAATATTGATAATGAAAAAATGTCAGATAAAGTGAATAATATTCAAAACAATGATGCCCAAGACATCATTATCATCAAGTATCGAAGATCTTCAAGCTTGGTTCAGAAAAGATTTATCAGTAAGTTCACTTAATGATTTGTCAAATGATATTATATCATCATACAACAAAAACAAATCAATGATGCAAATAAGTATGTTTAGTAATGTTTCTGGAAGTAATCCATCTTCTAAAGATTAGTTGGATAATTCAAATGGTGAAGTGGACAATAGTTTTCACAGTAATACTCTTACTAATACAAATAATACTTTTACGTCTAAATTGTTGAATGTATTTGGGCAGAAAAAAGTAATGATACTTTTACTGATACCTTGAATGTTATTAATGGTAAAAATTTAAGACTTTAACTTCATTGAAAGAAAAAAATTATGCCACATTCACTGAACTAGTTGATGTTTTATCAACAAAATATAACAAAATTGTTGAAACATGTTTATCAAATAATATGTCAATAGAAAATAATGAGACATTCAAGGAATTATTAGATTGTTTGTCAAAAAAAAAAAAATAAAAAAATAATGAAACTATTACATCAAATGAATTAAAAAGAGCATTATCAACACCATCAGTTAGAAAATCATTAATTGCTAATGCCACATATAATACTGATTCGGCCCATCATTGATGCTATGCATTGTAACAACAGATTCAGACTCATATTATTATTCAGAAGAAAATCAAAACTTCAATGACAGTATTCATTTACAACTATCTCCAAACTCAACATTCAACTGTCCTAAAAATCAAGATAATGATGATTTTGATGATAAAAATACGACGTTTAGATATAATACATGAGATTTAGTATATATTCTCGTGCACAGAGACTAAGCATCACTCATCGTTCAGTCCATCAGCTGTAGTGTGCCCAGTCTTAGAAACCAACAAGTAAGTTTTATCATATATTTATAAATTTTTATTAACTTATTAATATTATCAATGTATTTCAATTATTTTGTTAACTAAAAAATAACTTTTCCATTTACAGATATTAAAAATGGGTTTTGCAAAAGCAAAAAAACTTCAAAAAGCTAACCAACACAAATCATTGAAGGATTTGAAGAGGAAAGTAGTTTATAAAATTACTATAGTAGCGAGATTTCCAACATCAAAGTATGGTCCAGCGCTAACAGTTGAAATCAACAATGAAAATTATGCATATCTACCAAAAAGATTTGCTACACATTTCAATCAAGATGATCAAGAATTTAAGGAGCTAGAAAATGCTGTCAAGAAAGGACCACTAACCATGGTTCTCGATGGCGGAAATAATCAAGATGTAATATTAGATGATAGTACATATAATCTGCGTGATTTCGATGATGATGATGAGGAAATGTGAATAGATTAAATAAACAAATACACTAAATCCAAATTATTTTTAATTGTTTTTTTATTTAATTGAAACCATGAGTTACAGTTAATTTATGTTAACTTATGTACTATTCTACTTATTGGTCTATATTCAATTATTTTATCATGTAAAATTGAGCAATATGCTGTCGTTCCTTGAGGTGAGTTTCCTTTCGATTCAAATTCTAAACGTACATCTACAGCAGCAGTCTTTAAAAACTCATTTTGTTTACTACAATCAATAACAATTATTGGAGATTTTTTAATAAAATTATCTTTTGTCACTAAATCTATTTTTGAGCCATAGTAAGACTCTGCAAAATGAGAATTCATATCGTATAATAAAGCAAATTTTTTTTTCAATATCAAGATTCAAATTCCCATATGGAAAAATATGAGAATTAAGATACAAGTTAACATTTGTTATTTTACAATGATCAAAATGTGTTACATCTTTTTGCCAATCATTTTTTCTATTTGATTGAAAACCAAGAATAACATAACGTGGCTTTTCCAGTTGAGTTGCAGTTTTCACTGTCCATATATGATGGGTTGTTTGTGGCAGCAATAGATATTTCTATAAATCCCAACTTCTAAATCCAATAGAAATGAAAGAATCTTCTTGTATATGTTTCATTACACCAATTTTATTTTTGTTTGATAATATTATATACGGTACAAGCCATTCAATTATTGTACGTTTTAAATTAAATTCTGGCATATCAGGAACTGTCTCATTATCTCGTACGATCGCATTCAAATTTAAACGTGATCGTATCATAATGAGTTCAGGTTTCGCATTGACAATTATTTTTCGATAATCTTCAGCAAAGCCAAAAATCATATTTAATGGAACGCATATATCAGAATATCCATCATCATTTATTAATTTCATACCATTTTAATTCATCCACCCTGCATTTGATCAATGAGATCATGTCACTTATTGAAGAGTGGAGAGAAAGTGGATTAATATATTAATATAAAAAAAAAAAAAAAAAAATCAGTCTGTATACATCCGTCAGTGAACTATGACTGATTATAAAAGAGACGTTGTGCGTGAGTTACATGCTCCCGCAAGAAAAAATTTTTTACGACGTAAAGTTGACATTCGTGATAAGGATGAAACATGGCAAGCTGATCTTGTTGAAATAATTGAACATTCAAAGGTCAATTCTGGATACAATTATATTTCAACAGTCATTGATATTTTTCAAAATTCAGCTGGGCTGTTGGGCTTAAAAATGAAACTGGAGAAGAGGTATCAGCAGCAATGGAATTAATATTTAAAAAAGGTCGAATATGCAAAAATCTTTATGTGGATCAAGGAACAGAATTTTATAATAAAAAAAAAATAAAAAATTAGGCGTTTTTTATTATAATATTATTAACATGTATCGCAAACGTTATCGTGAAAAAGCGCCTAATTTTTTTTTTTTTTTATCCAGCTAATTATTCAACTTTATACTTTAAAATTTTGCTATTTTTTTTTATATTTCACTTCTTTTGATTATTGAAGCTATGATAAAAAAAGTTGGAATTTTTCAAAATTTTTTGTAAATCGAAAAATATTCTATTCATCTTATCAACAGCGATCATATTTTCCAGTAAACCAAAGTATTCAGCTTTTTTTTAACACTCTTAGTACATCAGGAAATATTTTCAATTTTTTATTATCGTTAATTCTGAACATCAACGAAAAAAAATTTATTATGTTCATATTTCCAAATAGACCTGAATGTAAGTTACTCGAAAAAAAGTTAAAACTTTCTTCTTGACTGAAAAATAAAATTGTCATCGGTAATTATAAGAGAGGGCAAATATGTTGCTAACGTTAATTTATGTTCGGGTGTTCCATTATAATTTGTTTTGAATAAATTTTAATTTCAACGTTCAATTGTTTTTTGTTTTTTTTTTCTCTTTGAAATCATTGACATAATTGACGTTTTATACACATCATGAATCGCCAAATTTTCAAAGTTTGTTTTTTATAATATTTTTATTATTGTTTTTAACATTTATTAATAATTTCTTTCCTTTAAATTAGACATGTTGCGATACGACTTTCAATAATAGATATATTTTATTTAAATTCGATCAAAACTTGAATCTACTCATTTTGAAAAAAATTCATTATGTTCATATTTCCAAATAGACCTGAATGTAAGTAATTCGAAATATACTTTCAGCTTTCAATTGTTTTTTTTTATAATGTTGTTGATTTTATGTTGCCAAGCAAGATTTGTGATTCAAGAAAAGTTAAGGCATTACCAGTGCTGGTAGAAAATGAACAACTATTGTTGAAATTTTTGCAGTAACTTCTTGAAATAACAATACATAAATGGTAAATTATTTTCAAAGAATTTATAGTTTAATTTTATTCTTGGATATTTCCGGATTTCTCATGATTTCTCCGGATTTTCTCCGAATATCTCCGGATTTCGCCGGATTTTCTGCGCAATTGAGACTTCCAAAGATATTATTCCGGAGTTTTTTCGGGTTTTCTCCGGATTTTTTCAGAAAAAATTTCTTTTTTATTTTTCGTATGTAAACTCTTATTTCTACTTTTTCTTATGAATTTTCTTATGAGCTATTTTTTCGATTGTTCTCGTTGTTACTTCATGTTTATGAGATCTTATGATATTTTGTGACTTTTTCAAAATAACATGATTTATTAAACAATTCTTATAGTCATCAGAAGTTATTTGTCTTACAGTTGATCTTTTGACACCCTTTGCTCTCATATACACACCTTTTTTTATTGGATTATTCTCACCTTTAATAACATAGGAGTATAATTACATAGGAGCATACATTCCCATCCACCATCAGTACTAAAATTTGAACCATTTAATATTGGAAATTCTTTTCTATATGTTAACCATAATCTTGATGAAAAATCACGTTTAGAACCATCCATTGTTTAATCTAAACTTGTTGCATCTTCAGCAATTACATCACCATTGAAATCATTATCTGAGCTAGCAACTTCACTTGCTTCTTCTGGACTTGTTGCTTTACACTAGTTTGATGCCGGAGTTTTTTCTCCTCCACTGATCCCAAGCCGAAATAATTTCTCCAGCACTCCTTCAATGTCAAAAAAATTTCTCCGGCACTCCTTTATGCCGGAAAAATTTCTCCGCCATAAATTACATGCCAGAATAATTTCTCCTTCACTGATTTCATGCCAGAATAATTTCTCCGGCACCAATCCCATGCCAGAATAATTCCTCCGGCACTACTTTTATGCCGGAGTTTTTCCTCCTTCACTGATGTCATGCCGGAGTGATTTTCCTACCATTAATCTCATCCCGGAGTAATTCCTCCACCATCAATTTCATGCCGGAGTAATTTCTCCGGAAATGGGCCAAAAACGGTGTAATGCCGGAGAAATGCCGGAATAATGGCGGAGAAATATTTTTACCATGGTAGTCCATTGATATAACATTGAATTCAGGGACTGTCCTCAAAATACTGATATTGTATATATTTAGATATACACTTAGTACTAATTTGTGATTTTAATTATTTTGATGTAATAAAATTAATTTTACAATGAAAATCTAAGCAGCAATTTATTATGAATTTTATTTTACATCCCTTACTTGTATCATATTCATTATTTTTATGACAGAACTCATCCATCACGAATTCTGCCAGAATGATGTTGAAATAGTATGGATACTGAAAAAATGTCTTCAAACAAAGTTTAAGTGTAAGTCGACTAAAAAATTAGATGTTGATGATCAAGTACGTAATAATAAAAAAAAGTATGAACAATAATTTCTCAGAAATGCATGTTCATACAACACATGACGTTTTCACGTCATGAGTTTGTCATTATTTCAAACTCACTGAATTGATGTTGGATACATATTGATACAAAAAAAAAAAACTCAATAATTACCCCTTTATGATATAAAATACAATTTATAATAACTTGCTGCTTTGATTTTCATTGTAAAAATTAATTTATTCTATTAATCTAATTAGATTGCGTATTAGTACTAAGTGTATATCTAAAAATATACAAAATCAGTATTTTGAGGACAGTCCCTGAATTCGTTGTTATATCAATGGACTAGTCCTCAAACTGCAATATGCACGAATTCATCAGTTCATACGTATAATATATAAATTTGTGCATATCTTAGTTTGAGGACTAGTCCATTAATATAACAGCGAATTCAGGGACTGTCCTTAAAATACTGATCTCGTACATTTTCAGATATACACTCACTACGAATTCGCAATTTAATTAATTTAATAAAATATAATGATTATTAAAATGAAAATCTGAGCGGCAAGTTATTATAAATTGAATTCAATACCATAAATAGGTTAAACATTGAGTTTTTCTTTGTAACAAAATGCATCCAACAACAATTTAGTCAGTATGAAGTAACGACAAACTCATGCCGTGACTGTGTTGCATAAACATGCATCTTTGAGAAATTATTATTAAATATTTCTTTCATTATTTCGTACTTAATCATCAAGACTTAATTTTTCAGTGGACCTCTACTTAAACATTGCTCAAAGACTTTATCCAGAATCCGTGCTATTTCAGCATCATGGATTTGTCAATATCCCAAAGTGGCAGAACTATTGTTGAATAAGTTCTGTTATAAAAGTACTAAATATGCAACGGGATACTGATGTAAAATAAAATTTATAATAACTTGCTGCTTGGATTTCCATTGTGAAAGTCATTTTATTATATTAAATTAATTTAATTGCGAGTTAGTACTAAGTGTATATCTGAAAAAATACAAAATCAGTAGTTCAAGGACAGTCCTTAAATTCGCTGTTGTATTAATGGACTAGTCTTCAAACTACGATATGCACGCATTTATATACTTATACGTAAAATATATGTATTTGTGCATATCGTAGTTTGAGGACTAGTCTATTGATATAACATTGAATTCAGGGACTGTCCTCAAAATACTGATTTTGTATATATTCAGATATACACTTAGTACTAATTTGCGATTTCAATTATTTTGATGTAATAAAATTATTTCAACAATGAAAATCTAAGCAGCAAGTTATTATAAATTTTATTCTACATCCCTTACTTGTATCATATTCATTCTTTTTATGACGAAACTCATCCATCACTAAATCTGCCAGAATGATGTTGAAATAGTATGGATACTGGAAAAATTTCTTTAAACAAAGTTTAAGTGTAAGTCCACTAAAAAATAAAGTGTCGATGATTAAGTACGCAATAATAAAAAAAAGAACAAAAAATTATTTCTCAGAGATGCATGCACGTTTTTACGTCATGAGTGTGTCATTATTTCTTACTGATTAAATTGTTGTTGGATACATATTGAAAAAAAAAATTTAGTTTCTTTTATATCCGTATATGAATATTTAAAATAAAACTGCTAGAAGTATTATTTACTATTCTCATTAATTGACTCGAATAATTAATATACTTATACAGGTATTAGTGAGTATCATCTGTACTCAATTCTTCAATATTGAAATAATATTCTTAACTAATACTTCAGTGAAAAATCCAGTATAATTTCAAAACTATTATTTGTATCAAAATTAAAAAGTAATACCGGATTAATCATAATAATAGAACTAGCTCTTGGAAATTTACAATTTTGAAATCCTGACTGATCAAATAATGTCCCCAAAATCGCTCTTAAACTAAATACGTTTTTTGGGGACTGTCCTCAAAATCTATGCCTTTATCAATAGTTCATTTTAAGGACATTTCTGCATTTCGAGGACCGTCCCTGAAAATTATTGAAAAAAATTGAGGGTCTTGAAATAATTCCAGGATAAAATATTTTTTTTGAGGACGGTCCTTAAACTAACGTCGTCACCTAAAAAATAACGGGGACCGTCCTCAAAATGCAGAAATGTCCTCGAAGTCCTGGATAAATGACTGAAATGGACCTCAAAATCACGTCTACACATACATATGTATATATATATATATATATACATATATATTACATACATATATATAATAACAATAATAATATTAATACGATTATGATGACTACGATGATTTAAATATCTTGTTACGATTATAATGATAATGATAATGATAATGATGATGTTGTTAATAATAATAATAATAATAATAATATTAAAATAAACATTGATCAAATTTATGGTCGTAGAGGTGGATTAGATCCAGGTAAAAAAGTATCAATTGGTGGTGTTTATGTAAATTCAATGAATAACATAGAAGATAAAAACAAAGAACAACGTCAAAAATTGAAAAGTAAAACACTTTTGTCGGAATGCCATCATTATAGTAGACTAAGAGTTATGAAAAAAATGACAAAAAAAGTTGAAGACGAAAAAAAAATTATCTATAATAAATGTTTAGCTATTAAGGAAAATGAATTTAATGAATTTGAATCAAAAAAAGAAATTGAAGTACAAGAATATATTGAAATAAAGAAAAAAATTAATAAGTCAGTTCATCAAAATAATAATAATAAGCATCGGGAATATAAAGAATATAAATTAGAAAAAAAAGCTGAATTATTAAAAAATTCCGAAATTATTAAAGAATTGGAAATTGAAAAACCAATTGAAAAAAAAAAAAATAATTAGAAAAAAAAATAATTCTGAAAAATTTATATTAAACAAGCCTGATAATTATATTATATCTACCATATTAGAAACATCTATTTACTGTAGCCGACGATATGCTAGATTAGGATTTGATAAATATATTCAAACTAATCGAGCAATTGATCGTCAAGTAAATTTTATACAACACAATTCTTGTTGTGAAAAAAAAGATAAATTACCAGTAAAAAATCTCTGATATTTGCAAGTGAATTTAGAGTTAATAAATATGGACGTGGTTATACTGCATCACCATTAGCTTTATTATATAAAAAATTAAAAAATCAACCAATAATTAAATTATTTAAAGTTGATGAATTTAGAAGTACAAAATTATGCTGTAAATGTAACAAACCATGTATAACATCAAAATCACCAGATCGTTATCTATATTATGTTAATACCAAAATCACTTTTAATCGGGACATTAATGGAGGTAAAAATATATTTATTCAGGGTGCATCAAGTGTTGATGACAATTTAGCTTATCTCGTTCCAATCAAGTTTAATTTTTTGCGATCAACAAAACGTGATGACATTATAGTTTGAATCTTTTATTTCAATAACAAAAAAATATTCTTTGGTAATATATGTAAACTAAACAAAATAATCAAATAAAACCTTGTATTTATTTGATTGATTGTAGCGATACAATTGTAGCAATACAATTGTAGCAATACAATACTGCGCGCTTCATCCTACATTTCATACATGCAAGGAGGCTTGGATTTTGTGCATAACTTAATACTATAATAATAATTGTTAATTGATCATTGTTAATACTGTTGATATTTAAAAATAAGTTATAAATATTATAAATAAACTAACACAAATACTTATGGGTATTAATTTTTGTGGATTTTAAGCTTCTTTAATATTAATTTTTGATATTTATATTATTAATAAGAAATTATTACATACCCACAAAACCATAAAAACATGTTGCAGCACCAGCCATTACTCCACGAATTCCAAACCACGTGTTCGAGCACCTTCTGCTGGAAAACCAACATCAGTTGGTGATATATTCCAATACTCTGGTACAGCTGCAATTTTTTTATAATTATTTTATCTTTGTATAATTTATTATCCAGAAAATTTATTCATTCATATTTTATTGTTTCATTTTCATAACAATAGAGATTAAAAAGAAAAATAAAAACAACAAGTTCATTAATAGATAGGTAATTGTATTGATTTCAAAATGAAATTATATCTAATCAGTTTATTCAACTGATTATTATCAAACTGCATTGAAAAAAATAAATAAAAGTTTGATAAATTTAATAAAGATAATTGTTTTATTATTTTCTGTTTATCTGTATATAAAAAATATTGTTAACTGTAAATATCATATTCAAATTTGATGATTCACGAGCACCAACACATAGTAAAATTCTCAATAATATTATAACACCAAATGCGAAAAAAACTGGATAATCAGCGAGATATGGTACATTTATCGGCATTAATGAATGATGATTATCTTTCATTGTATTATTAATCATAGCGTTAACATATTCACTCAGACCTCTTGCAACACTTGCTGTACCTAAAAAAGTTTATCAAGTTTATTGTCAATAATTAAATTTAATGATTTGTCCAGGTAATAATTTACCAATCACATATTCCAATATAAGATTCCATCCAATAACAAATGCAATAAATTCACCAACAGTTGGAACACATAAGCTTGGTACCCTTGAAGCAAACTCAGCATAACACATACCTGTAATTTATGAATTACAATTTTACACTTGAATAATTAAAGTAAAAATTGTTTTTTAATTTATGTGATAATACATCAAAATAAACAATAATTTTTTAATATATATGTTTTTTTTTTAGGCCATGGAAACATCGATTTTATTCCCTCAATATATACTAATTTTGTTGCTTTTTTTCCAAGTTATTTAATTTATATATTAACAAAATAATAATTATTCTTTTGTACCTGCATAGTTATTGTTGTTAATGTTGATTAAATTGTCAACTATAAAAATGTCCGTAAGTATCAATATTTAGATTGATTTAGATGTAGCCCTTTGGGGAAAAAAAATAAAAAACGGCAACATTATTTGTATTATTTGTATTTGTTGTTATTTTCTGGTAGTAATGTTAATTGTTGTGCTTGCATCGCTCGCTTTTGTTTTTTAATTGGTATTGGTGTCCGTAGATTTTTTTTGTTTCATGAATTTGATTCATTATTTTTTTATGGCTGAAGAATTAAAGAGCATAATCATTTATTTTGAAATTGAATTAAATTAATTTAACAATTCTTACCATTCCTGAAGGTGGATTTTTTATACCTACAATAACAAATGTATCTTGACAAGTAATTGTAGTTATTTAGTAAACAATGAACCAAATGAAAGAGCAATTACTCATGAAAAAGCTTTTCTGTTAACTGTATATTATTTGGCTAATACTGAAACTTTTCGTGAGATTTCTGATCGGTTTGATTTGACAATGAGTTCTGCTCACTGCGTTTTGCAAAACACATTAGATTTTATTATCTCTTTACAAGATGAGTATCTTGTATGGCCACATAATCGAGAAGATAAAAGAGATATAAGTCAAAGGTTTAGCGAAATACAAAATATTAATGGAGTAATTGGTGCAATTGATGGCTGTCACATCCGTATCAAAAGGTTAATGGAGCAACAACGTGATTATTTCAACAGGAAACAGTTTCACAGTATTGTAATACAAGCAGTTGCAACCAGTAATTACGTAAGTAATATAATTACAGATGTGCACATTGGTGAGCCAGGGTCAATGCATGATTCACGAGTGCTGAGAAGATCACCTCTTTATGCAGCAGCTCATGATAACCCTGATTTTTTTGATGGATATTTTTTACTGGGTGATTCAGCTTACGCTAATTTACCCTGGCTTGTTCCTCCATTTAGAGATAATGGACATTTGACTGATGAAGAACGCGAGTTTAATTACAAACACTCATCAACTCGTGTTAGAATTGAACACACTTTTGGTTTATTAAAATGCAGATTTAGAAGATTAAATAAATTCAATAATTTACTATTGGATATAGTAATTAGATGTACCATGGCTTCATGTATTCTCCATAATATTTTAACTATAGCTCGAATAAACAATATTAATATTGATGACGATAGTGATGATGACAATAATAATGACAATGATGATTATAATGATAACGAAAGAGTCTTTGTTGAAGATAGACGTCAATATATTTTTCAAAACATGTTTGTTGACAGAGTAGTCATTATGTGTTTAAGGAAAGTTGGTTAAAATAAACAATAAAAAATATAAATATATACCGTAAAAGTCACTAGTTTTATTTTTTATACTATTACTTAATTAATAATCAATTGCTTTGTTTTGATCACATTTTTAAAATCAAAAAAAATTTAAAAAAAATAAAAAAATAAAAATATAAAAATAAAAAATAAAAAAACAAAAAATAATAATTAATAATATTGAATAAAAAAAAAAAAAAAACTAATAATTTTTTATTAAATATCTCTTCAATGATAAAGACAAATATTCAAAATATTTAGAAAAAAAAACGAAAAATAATTAATAATCATAAAAAAAAAAAAAGAAAAGTCTAATACTTTTCTATTAATCATCTGATTAATGATGAATACAAATATTCAAAATAATTAGAGAAAAAAAACGAAAAATAATAATTATTAATATAAAAAAAAAAAAATGAAAAATCTAATAATTTTCTATTAATCATCTGATTAATAATGAATACAAATATTCAAAATATTTAGAAAAAAAAAAATAAGAAACCAATGATTTTCCAGTAATTGGCTTATTAATGAAAGACAGCATAATTATAGAAAAATAAATTATTCAAAAGAAAAAAAATAACATGAATAATAATAATAATAATAATAACTTTGGAAAATGTATATTTTCCTTTCTACTATGTGTAATAGAAAAATAGTCTTCTTTCTTAGCAAGTTGGTTTTTCCAACAAGATATAAATGTTTCTAAACATTACTTAAACACTTAATTTCTAACAATGTACTTTCAAGTACACTACTTTTTTTTAAGTTATAGAGTGTACCAGACATAATTTTTTTTTTTTAAAGACAATAAATATATATATGTATATACATATATGTATATACATATATGTATACATAGCACATAAATATTATCTTAATTAAAAAAAAATTGACCAACTTATTAAGATCTTCGAGAGATCCATTCTCGAAGAACATTTCTAGCATCTTTTAATGCTTTATGTTTAATATTATCTTGCACTAAACATCGTTTTCTAAACGCTAAATTTTCTTTTTCTATTTTTATTTTCATTTGAGTAAGTTCTAGCTTTTCAGATTCTATTTTTTTTTTAGGGAATTTTAATTTCCTATTGTTTTCGCTTTTCATCTGGACCCCCCGCCCCTCCCAATTATAGTAGACCCCCCCCCTCTGAAAATTTTCTAAGTCCCATAATCTAAATACGATAAATATGGGGAACATCATTAAATATGAAGGAAAATATAGAAAAATCACTGAATATAAAGAAAAAAACGATAAATATGGGAAAATATCAGTAAATATAAAGAAAAAAGCGCTAAACATAAAGAAAACTCTCATAATTATGGGAAAATATCAGGGAAATATCAGTAAATATGAAGGAAAAATCACTGAATATGAAGAAAAATACGATACATATGAGAAAATATCAGTAAATGTAAAGAAAAATGTAGAAAAAAATAGGAAAATATCAAAGAAAAATCAGTGAATATAAAGAAAAAACGATAAATATTGGAAAATATCAGGGAATTATTAGTAAATATCAATGAAAACTCACTGAATATAGAGAAAAATACGATAAATATGGAAATTATCAGTAACTATGAAAGAAAAATCACTGAATATAAAGAAAAATACGATATATATGGAAAAATACCAGTAAATATTAAGGGAAATGTAAAAAAAAATATGTCATTAGCCTTATATAAAAAGGAGAATGAAGCCTCTCTTCGAGCTATTTGATTGGCTGTTCATAATAATTCATTTATTTTTGTTTAATTAATTTATTTTTTATTTTGTTTATCCGTTGCTATGTGTACCCGTTGTTATTTTATTTTTTGCTTATATGTGATGTTTTGTCAATGATGTAAGAAGGTGTTGTAAATAGTAAGAAGTGGGTATGTATTGAATGATAAAAAAAAATGAATTGTTTAACGTGCTATACTTCTTATTAGGAAGTTTCTTGCACGGTGCCTCTCCTTCTTTAAACATTTTCCAACCATCAATTCCTACAACTCATTTTTGCGACAGACATGGATGTTGACTTTGTAATGCGTTCAAACTGTACCCGATTCCTATTATAGCCCAGGGAAACCATGAAAAACCTAGGCAGTACAGCCGGCTTGCACCTACCACTCGATACATGGCGTCGGTGGTCGGGATCGAACTCGAGACCTCCTGTCTCGAAGCCCGAACCGTTACCGCAGTGCCATATCGTTGGTCTAAATGGGTATGTATTATATAAATGAACAATTTCCATTAATTCTTCAGCAATATTTGCCATAATAAAATAATATTATTATGGAAAATATTGCTAAAAAAATAGTTTAGATCAATTTTACAGCAATATTTTCATATTAAATCAAAATTTCTGTGTAAATGGCTGAGGAATTGATCAAGACTAATAATAAGTTTATTTGGTATTCTTTTTTGCTCTGCGCGCTATTATATGGGATGTTTTGTCAATGATGGAAGAAGGTGTAGTAAGGAGTTTTTTGATCTTGATCATTACGTAGAAATTCACGATATCTCCCAATTTATAATTTACTTTTTCTTTTTGAGTATATAGTAGAAAAATCGAAATCAAAGAAAAATCAGCAAGTATAAGAAAAATTACGATAATTATAGCAACATATCAATGAAGTTCTCCCCCCCCCCCCTCCAACCATAGTAGATCCCTCGAACGTCCTTTAACTAATCTAAACACGATGAAATGGGAAAATATCGGGTAACATCAGTAAACATAAAAGAAAATATAGAAAAATATAGCAAAATATCATGAAAAAATCACTGAATATAACGAAAAATATAATAAATATGGAAAAATATGAAAGAAAAACCACTAAATATATAAAAAAAAATATGATTTCAATCATGTTACCCCTTCTTAATATGCGAATGGAAATCTAAGAGAAATTATCAAATAAATCACAAAAAAAAAAATAAAAATGAAATGACAAGTTTAAGAAAAAACAGAAGAAAATAATACAATATATGTGACCTAAGATATAATAATTTGGAGAATAATCAGAATCCATTTCAGTCAAATTAAAAACAACATATAATAACCGAAAATTTATGACATAAAAATAAAAACAAAATTAATGCAACACCATCACATCATCAATAGAAAAAAAAAAAAAAAAACATCTATCATTTTTAACCAATTTGAGAACAGATACAACGAAACTTTTGAAATCATAAGCCAATAAAATCGAAATGGGTAAAAGAAAAGAAGAAGGGAACAATCCAAAAATGAAGAAAAAAAAATAAAACTGAGTGGTAAAAACACAGATTTAAAATTAAACACAATATGGTAA
Source organism: Aphidius gifuensis (assembly GCF_014905175.1). Lineage (NCBI taxonomy): Eukaryota > Metazoa > Arthropoda > Insecta > Hymenoptera > Braconidae > Aphidius > Aphidius gifuensis. The sequence continues at coordinate 18,270,707 of NC_057788.1, read as the reverse complement.
GTTAAGAATTAGAAATGAATCTAATTTATATAAAAAATTAAAATAAAAATTCAATTCAGTGATACAATTCGAGCACGAATTATGAATAAAAGTGAAATAAAGGAATGGAAAAACGAACGAGGAACTGGTAAAAAATTTACGATGGATATATGTGATGAGAGTGACAAAATAAGATCATGGATTGATTGAGGTAGAAAAGTTAATAAACAAAAGATAATAAACAGAGGCTAATTTAAAATTCGAAGACGATGAGAAAAATGAAAATATAATAAAGATTAATTTTGAATTGAAAAAATACAAGAAATCGTTTACCAAATAATTCATGTGCAGGTAAAATTATTTTAGCAAAAAAAAAAAATTTTTTTTCATGCTGATAATGTTATTATATAGATATCACCGCAGTCATAATAGCAATGAATGAAGTAGAATTTATATATGCAATGACAGGACGGTTATTGAAAAAGAGAACAATAACATTAGCAGACAACAGTGATTATGAAGTAAAATAAAATTTGAATAAAAAAAATTTAATAAACTAAGTAAAGATACTAAATCAACTAAAGAAAATATGGAAGGAACGAACAAAATGATGAATAATTTTTAGTTCTAACAGTAATCATTGTAACAATAGAGAATAAAATAAATTTGTAATCACTGTTTCATCATTTTTTTAACTCGATTTTGATAAATTTGTTTTTGGCATTTTTTTTACAGTATCCTCAGCAATTGATTTTTTAACATCTTTTTGAGAATGATTTTTTGTTTGTTTTAATGAGCTTAATGTGTGCCTACCAGTGTAAATCGGTTTGTCACCAAGAATCAAGTCCATTTGCTCATAAAAATTATTTGGATTTTGACCTTCACCAGTCCTACAATCTTTGTACAATGTAGTTTTTAATGTCATGATTGCTATGAATATTTTATAAATATACTAATTACGATGCTTAGAAAATGAAAAATTACAAATGAATCATAATGTGGTCTTTTTAGATTGTACAATCCTACCAACTTACGTTTTTTTTAAACCGGATTTTGTATTTGTATGGAAAAATAATATTGGCATTGATTTACCAAAATGTATTAATACGTTGACAATATCTTGATGTTTAACATGTACTTTAACTGTTTCAGTTTTATCTTCAAGTAATGCATCAACAGTATGACACATTGATGTTGTATGTAAAGTTAATTTTTTATGATTCATTTATAATAATATTTTATAGAAAAACATGAGCTAAATTAGTTATTTATTTTTGACTACTGCACATCATAATTATATGAAAAAAAAACTGAAGAAATATTTATTTAGATAAGTTTAAAAAATAAAGGAAAATTAAGCTTTTTTTAATCGTAAAGGATAAAAACCATGGCAGGTTTGCCTCCAAGCAACGCAACGCACAGAGTCCATTGACTCACTTATTTGAGCTAAAACTCGGGTGCATTGCTCACAGCAAGAAGCGTGATTGCAACTGTAGCTAACCATCTGAATTGGTCGATCATTACATATGATGCATTTTTCAGATATGCCATTAACATCATAAAAAAATATATATAATAACTTGTGTGCACGTAGAACCGACCTTTTCGTTTGGCCAGCCGTAGCACGTGCAAGGCACTGATCCAGTCAGGATTAACACGTGAGCTGAGTGTAAATATGACTTCTAAACTGAATGGATCCATGACAAGAACTTCTGGATAATATCTAGATAAATAAATGAATAAAATATTAAATATATCTATAGCCAATATCAATTATACAATGAATTTAATACATACCCAGAACAAAACAACCTGACATTTTCACCACCAGCAGAAACATATGGTAACATTAGTGTATGGATATTGTTTAGCTTCACGACATTAACTATCAACAACATCCCATGCACACATTTCACTACTCTCACTACTGCTTACAATATAATTTTGTTCCATAACAACACTTGCTTTACTCAGACACATTATGAATACTGTATGTCCAACATGTAAACATCTTGGTGTCATCTATAATTTTATGAATGTAACATGTATTTGTAATGTTAATTTATAAATAAGTAGATTATCATTTTACCTTTAGTGTAGCAGGATCAACTTGCCAAAGACATATTTGTCCATTATAACAACCAGTAACAAGAGTTTTCAGATCTCTTGATAAATAAATACATGAGATACACCAAGTTGGTGCTATTAGTAGTTATACAGTGCCGGTTCCAGAGCAGTGGTGAGGGGATAAGGAGGCAGGGGTCGGGATCGGGGGTGTAAGATCGGGGGGTTGGGATGGGGGAGTCAGATCGGAGGTGTGAAGCGATATCGGGGGTGACAGATCGGAGGTGTGAAATGAAAGAGGTCTGACACCATTAGAAAATTCGAGAAGGTTCGAGATACTTCTTTTATAATAATAATATTAATAATAATATTAATAATATAAATAATAATATTAGTAATAATATTAATAATAATATTAATAATATAAATAATCATATTAATAATAATATTAATAATAGTAATAATGATTGAAAATATAAAAAAATAAATCCTACAGTATGACATCTGACCTTGTATCCACCTGTCATTCATTAAAATAAACGGAATAATAAAGACAAGTGTCAGGAGAGAATATGGTAGAGGAGATAGCTGACTATGTGTTCCCACTATAGCCGCAAGCATTCACCCATGTGCGTTACAGCGAGACAACTCTCTTCCGTATGTATAACCCACCCACGCATAATCCTCTACACAGCGCGCGACAACTCCTTCCCATCTATGAAACCCGCGTCGACTACAAGTATTCAAAAGACTGAAATATACGAAGTGAACAATAAAATGCAAGGAAGCAATAATTTTTTTAATACCAATCAATTATCATGTGAGAAAATCTGTAGAAAAAAATAATATAAAAATTATAACAATCGATTAATCTAAAAGCCTTGGAATAAATACTGTCCTAAAAATTTGTTTAAATAATTGTCATCACAAAAAAATAGTGACTGGAATAAATAATGACAATTTAGTGAACAAATTTTCGAAGCAGTATTTATTTCAAGGTTTCAAGATTCATCGAGTGTTATGATTTTTAAAATAAATATTTATATAAAGTTTGTTTAGATTATAATATTGTGACCAAACTGTTTCTTTCCTTATTCTTATATTAGCCCTATCTTGTCTACACATCTTTTCTTTCTACAAAAAATATCTCCAAAATCATTTCGTTCATCATTACTCATTGTGCAACAGGCCAGTGATTATATAAAAGAATTAAAAAAAAAAAAAAAAAAAAACGGAGATGTCTGAGTGAGTATAAATTATAATTACTTTGTCGATTTTTTTATTTTATTCTTTAAAATTCTATTAAATATTTAAAAATTGAAACTGTTTTTTAAAGTGTACTTTTGTTTAATTTGTTTTTTAAATTCTGTAGAACATTAAAAAAAAAATATATATATATATATACAGACTATCCCATTTTAATTGGATAATGGATTTTTCTTGAAAAATATAGCTCAAATTGAAAAATGATCCAAGTAAAAGTTGTAGGGTTTGGAGGGGGACCCAGAAAAAAAAAAAAAAAAAATTCAAAAAATTCAAATTGGCGGAGTTTCAGGTATGAACATGGTTTTTTTAAATCGATACTGTATTTTTTTTTTGCACTAAAATGTTTCTTACATCAAAACTAACACTTTTTATTTGAAAAATTTTTCGATAAAATCACTTTTTTTTCGGCCCGATTTTATCTGTTGATGGATTTTCCGCAAAAAAAAATGGCTTTGATTTGAAAATGATATTTGGAAAAGTTGTAGCGTTTAGGAAGACAAACACGAAAAAGAAAAAAAATTTGGTAAAAAATTCAAAACGGCGGAGTGAGAAGCATGGATAAAAAAAATGGACTTAGCCAAAAATTTTATTTAGAAAAAGTGTTCATCTTGATGCGAACAATTTTTTAGTGGAAAAAAATTACACCTTACCTCAAAAAAAAAGATGGTCATACTTTAAACTCCGCCATTTTGAACTTTTTCAGATTTTTTTTTTTCTTTCCGTGTTTGTCTCCCTGAACGCTACAACTTTTCTAAATGTCATTTTCAAATCTGAGCCATTTTTTTTAAGGAAAATCCATCAACAGACAAAATTGGGCCGAAAAAAAAGTGATTTTATCGAAAAACGTTCCACGTAAAGAGTGTTAGTTTTGATGTAAGAAACATTTTGGTACTAAAAAAAAATATAGTATCCATTTAAAAAAAACTTTGTTCATACCTGAAACTCCGCCATTTTGAATTTTTTTTTTTTTTTTTTTTTTTTTTTAAGTCCCCCGCCAAACCCTACAACTTTTACTCGAATCATTTTTTAATTCGAGCCATATTTTTTGAGAAAAATCCATTATCCAATTAAAATGGGCAGTTTTTTTTTTTTTTTTTTTCGTTATTCAATAATTTGAATTTAAAGTTTTATTTTTAAATATTTTTCTTTGAAAATTTCATTACAATAAATAAATAATTTTTCGATATTTTTAAAATGTAAATAATTTTTCAGTTGATTACTTTTGAGTCATTAAATGTGTGAATGATTTTGATCTTTAGGTTTTTTCTAATTTTTCGTTATTCAATAATTTTAATTTGAAGTTTTATTTTTTTTGAAAATTTCATTACACTAAAATTAATAATTTTTCAATATTTTTAAAATGTAAATACTTTTTCAAGGTCTTCAAATTGTCAATAATTTTTTAGTTGATTATTTTTTAAGTGATTGAATGTGTGAATGATCTTGAAGTTTTTTTTATTTTTTTGTTATTTAGTAATTTGAATTTAAAGTTTTATTTTCAAATATTTTTTTGTTGAAAATTTCATTACATTACAATTCATAATTTTTCAATTTTTTTAAAATGTAAATGATTATTTTTATAATTTATTTTTTGTTTTTTTTTTAGATTATATACTCTGTTTGTTTTCAATGGAAATCTAGTTACCAAAGTTTATATGCCATCCGAATGGGTACAATCGATTGATACTACAACACTCCATCGTATTATAAGAACAGCAAAGAGGTTATTTACTCCGACTACAAGATGTGTGCACATAAATTATATGAACAGAAATGCAAGAGTAATAAAATCAGGCGACGAGATGTATTTCATTCCAGTAAATGATACTGAAGAATAAAAAATAAATTTTAATAATCCATTCTAAAAAAAATATTATCACAAATATATATATAATAACAATCCTTTTTTTTTTTTATTTTGGATGACTATGTATTCAATTATTTTCTTTTTTTTAAAATATCATGAACAAATAAAAAAATAAATATAATTGTATTTTTTTCATTAAATTCTAATGAAGATAATTTTGCTTTTTTTTCAGTTTCAGATTTCTTTGTTTTATTTTCTTATAATCCTTTTATTTATTTCAGGTTTTTTTGAAAGTGAATTATTTTTTAAATTTAAAATTAGAGTATTTTATTTTTTTTAGTTTCAATAAAAAGATTTTTCAATTTTTATATATTTCAGGTTTATCTGGAAAAAAAAAAATGTATTTGGGAATTTTTTTTTAAAGTCAAGGTTTAAATATTTCAGCCAGCTTTTTTTTCAGTTTTTCAATGAAAAATTTTCTTTATTTTTTTATAATTTTTATTCATTTCAGGTTTTTAAAGAGAAGTACACAATTTAAAATTTTTATATTCAATTACATTTATTTTATCAGAATTTAGATATTTTTTTTATTATTCATGCTCATGATTTTTAAGAATTTTTTTTTTTTTTTTTTCATGAATTAAACAGCAATAAATTTACATTTATAACTGTTTGGAGCAGTTTCTTCAGTTCGCATCCCAAGATTGTTGGCATCCACCATCGTTTTCATTTTTTTAAATTCTTCATCTGCCTCAAAAAATGTAGATAATTTGTTGGGTAAAAATATATCGAATTCATTTTCGATTGTCACCATAACTTTCCATCCATATTTTGTATTCGCTTTTCGTATCTCAGTAATTTTGTACTCAGCTCCAGGTGTTAAATCAGATATTTTTTTCAATGGTCGATGGTTACTGGCAGAAGCAACTTCGTTGATTGTTGATAAAAAATCCATGTTTCCTCCAAAAATAATTTTGAAAAAATAACAAATGATGAGTATTAAAATTCATATGAAATAATAGATTAATAAAAAAGAAAAAATCGTATATACCTTTTTTTGACACGATGAATATTATTTAAATGGTTGACTTGAATTGATGATAAGGATTCCGATCGCACTCTTTTTATAGTCAGAAAATGTTCCAGAATGTTCTAGAATGTTCGAGAATGTTTTCGAGAGTCTCAAAAAATTGCATCAGATTTTTTTAAGGTCCAGAACAGTCTAGAACACTCTCGAAAGATCGATAATTATCTCGAACGATCGATAATTATCTCGAAAATATACTAATCTTGAATCGATCGATTAATCGATCATTTCCAAAGCTTTTTCGAAGATTCTCGATTCCTCAAGAATATTCTTGATTTTTCTTGAAGAAAAACTCGTTCTATATAAAGCGTGAGACTTACATAGCACGCTCAGTTTTTCTATTCCTTTTGATAGCAAGGTATTTCAATAACAACCAAAATGAATTCAGAACAGTGTCTTAAAAATTATGGAGCAAGCATACAAGATAATTCGTACACCGGAACAAGTTGCGAATTGGTTAAAATTTGAATAAAAAAATATTCGGCTTTTGAACAAAGCATTAAAAATTGCGAAAAATAATAGTGAAAAAATAAGAATACAAACGACAATATCTCGGCTGAGATCATTGAATGAACAATTTAAAAGTGAACAAAAAAATGGTGCCGGCATGGGAAATAATAATAAAAAACTAAGTGATAGAGTCAAGTGGTTAGATGGCAATTCAGCTTTTCAGGGACGTATAAGATCAGGAACCATAGTGAATCTCAAACATACCGATTTACAATTATTTTTAGAAGATTCAAAAAAAATGACAATCAACGGTTTAAAAAATATTCTTAAAAATAATGGGAATTTGAAAGTAAATGGTGTATTAGCGTGTAAATTCCGAATGGTAAAAAATAATGAAACTCATGATGAAACAAAATATTTTAATACAAAAAATCAAGTAATTTTACCAACAACCGATTTGAATAATTGGTTTAACGATCATTTAATAAATAAATTCCTCACTAAAATAGAAGATTTTCAAGAGAAAGATTCTGGATGGACACTTAGAGCAATAGTAAATCTCATGATTAATATTAATCAGTATGAACCACTCAGAGGTGCTCTATCAACATTCGTTGAAGTACCAGAAAGTATCCGATTAAAAAATGCAGTTGTCAATATAAAGAATGATGATGAGTTCTGTTTTTTGTATGCAGTCACAGCAGCATTACATCCAGTTAAAACAAGTTGTTGTCGAATTTCATCATACCCTGATTTTAGAACAGTTTTAAAATATGATGGGATAGATTTTCCAATAATGTTACGTGACTTTACAAAGTTTGAGGTTATGAATGTTCTATCAATTAATTTCTACGGTATTGATGATAATAATAAAAAAAAATGTGAAGTGTCACCTGTATATTTGAGTAAAAATGATTCGCTGAAACCAACAATTAATTTATTTATTATAAACAGTGAACTGTCAACTGATGAGCCGATATTTCATTTTGCTTGGATACGAAATTTATCTCGACTTGTCAGTTCGCAAATTTCAAAGAATAATCATAAAAAATGGTTATGTGATCGTTGTCTTTGTCATTTTAAGATTGAAAACTCATATAAAAAACATTTAGCAGACTGTAAAAATAACAATAAAGTAAGAATGATTTTACCGGAAATTGGTGAAAATATATTAAAATTTAAAAATTATCGATTCAAACTACCAGTACCATTTGTTATTTATGGAGATCTTGAATGTATTTTAAAGAACTTCAAAAGAGGACTCAGCAAGTTAATAGTTCTTTGAATCATCCAATACCAATGAAACCATTTACTAAAGAACAAATTATAAATTTTAAAAAAGCTCAAACATGTCATATTTGTGAAAAAGAATTTTTACCGACAAACATCAAGCATCACGATCACGATCACTGCACCGTATTTTTCCGTGGTGCCGCTCATCCCGAATGTAACGTGAATTATACAGATTCACATACAATACCAGTCGTGTTTCATAATCTTTCAGGTTATGATTCACATTTTTTTTTGAAACCTTTAGCAAACATGTTCAACGGCTCAATTAGAATATTACCAATCAACAAAGAAAAATATATATCATTCACAAAAGAAGTCAAGTATCCATGCTCAAAAGGCTATCGACTTGTCAACTTAAGATTTATTGACTCTTACAGATTTATGGCAACCAGTCTCGACAAATCAGCATCGAACTTAACTGATAATGATAAAATAATTACAAGACGTTTCTCTGAAAGTCCAGAAAAATTTCAATTACTAAAAAGAAAAGGAATCTTCCCATATGAATACATAAGCAAGTGGGAAAGACTTGATGATACAAAATTACCATCAATTGATAAATTTTATTCAAGATTAAACAATAGCAATATTTCAAATGATGACTATAATCATGCTCAAACAGTTTGGCAAAAATTTGGAATTAAAACACTCGGTGACTACTCAGATCTTTATTCAGCTACAGATGTTTAATTATTAGCTGATATTTTTGAAAATTTTCGTAAAAACTGTTTGTCATCATACAACTTAGATCCTCTCCATTACTTTACAACACCAGGATTTTCATGGGACTGTATGTTGAAATGTACTGGTGTAGAATTAGAATTACTAACAGATGTAGAACAACTATTGTTTATCGAAAAAGGAATACGCGGTGGAGTAGCTGTATGTTCCAACAGGTATGCAAAAGCTAACAATCAATACATGGGTGATGAATATGATTTGACCAAAGAGGATTCGTATCTCATGTACCTTGATGTGAACAATTTATATGGATTGGCAATGTCACAGCATCTGCCATACGGTGGTTTTGAGTGAGACAATGATAAATGGTCAGTAGAACAAATTTTATCAACACCTGATGATTCTACGACAGGTTATATTTATGAAGTTGATTTAGAATATCCTGAAGAATTATATGATTTACATAAAGATCTTCCATTGTGTCCAGAACACAAAGTACCACCTAATTCTAACCAATGCAAACTGATGACAACTTTTTTTTCAAAAGAAAAATACATCATCCATTATAAAAACCTCAAGCAATATTTGAAACTCGGTATGAAATTATTAAAAATTCATCGAGTTCTCAAATTTAAACAGTCACCTTGGTTGAAAAAATACATAAATTTGAATACCAAAAAAAGACAAGAAGCAACAACGCAATTCGGAAAAGATTATTATAAACTTTTAAATAATGCCGTATATGGAAAGTGTATTGAAAATGTAAGAAAACAGAAAGATGTTAAAATGGTTACTAGGTGGGAAAATAGATATGGTGCTAAATACTATATCCAACAACCAAATTTCCATAGTCTAACAGTATTTGGGGAAGATATTGTTATTATTGAAATGAATCGAACAAAAATTAATTTAAATAAACCAGTCTATGTAGGATTTTCAATACTTGATATATCAAAAACATGTCTTTATGACTTTCATTATAATTATATAAAATCTTAATTTGGTAACAATGCAAAATTAATGTATCACGACACAGATAGTTTATTATATAATTTTAATTTTAATATTTATGAAGAAATAAAAAAAAGTTTAGATAAATTTGATACTTCAGATTATTCTGAGAATAATATTTTCGAAATGTTTCGTGTAAATAAAAAAATACTTGGACTCATGAAAGATGAAAGCTGTGGAAAAATTATAACTGAATTCATTGGTTTAAGAGCTAAACTTTATACATTTCGTGTTCTTGGAGAAGAAAAAGATACTAAAAGAGCAAAAGGGGTAAAAAGTTCAACTTTAAAAGAAATTACTTTTGAGGATTATAAAAAATGTCTTTTTGACCATGAACTATTAACAAAAACTCAGTATTTAATTAGAAGTAAGATACATAAAGTAAATACTATAGCACAAAAGAAAATAGCATTGAGTTGGTTAGATGATAAGAGACAATTGTTACCAAATACTACTGATACTGTGCCATGAGGTTATAAAATAAAAAGATAATAAACATATTTTTATGATTTTTTATATTTATTCCAAAATTATAATATATATTTTATTTACAGGTCTGATTCATTTATCCAACTATTGTGCGAGTCATCAAAACCTAACCATTTTACATTTAATTTATTACCACGTTTTTTCACTACTTTTTCGATTAAATAAATGTCAGGATATTTAACTTTTGTCAATTCTTCCTCATAGAATCCTCCTTCAATTGGATGATCTTCATAATCAATGAGCTTATAAGTCACTGGATCCGTATTTTTTACTTCCTTGATTGTGAAAATTTCTGTTGTAAAGTTTGGTGTATATCCTTTCTCAAAAACATTTTTGTATTTACTAATTCGAACTTTATCACCAACTTCAAATTTATTTATAATATTTCGATTTACTTTAAAATTTTCATAAACATTTTTCAATAGTTGCTTTTCATTTGTTTTATTTATATCTATTGGTTTCATTTTTATTGTTCTGTGTTTTGAGTTATTATAATTTTCAAGCAGGCTTGATAAAATTTCTAACCACTTGTAGGATCCTTGATAAGTGAATTTTTCCCACATTTTATTTTTCAGAGTTCTATTAAAACGTTCAACAATTGATGCTTTGAGATTGCTGTATGTTGAGTACATATTTATTTTGTGTTCTTGCATAAGAGCTTCAAATTCCTTGTTGTAAAATTCTTTTCCTTGGTCAACATGTAAATTTGTTGGAATACGTCCTTCATCAAGTACAGATTTCATTGCTGCTGTAACATCTTTTCCAGTTTTTGATTTTATTGGTAAAGCCCATGCAAATTTTGAAAATACATCAATAATTGTGAGCAAATATTTATAGTTTCGATTAACAGATGTATAAGCTTGCATGTCAACTAGATCTGCTTGCCAAGTTTCATCCAATCCTCTAATATCAACATGACGGCGAGTATAATTTCTCCGAGCGGGTCTGTGTAGCTCATGAGCAACTACTGCTTTTTTATGATCCATTTGAACGATTTTCAAGTGTTCTGATACGATTATCTAAGATTGTTAGTTTATTTATTAATTTAATTTCCAAATTGCCAATTTCAGTGCTCAATGTGTTGAGTGATTTTTCAAAATTTAGTTTGAAATTCTCAAACGCTCTATTCGATGGAGTTAATCTGGACTCCAATGTCTGAATGGATTCTATATTCTGGAGTGAAAGACTTTGTATTGTTTCAAATTCAAGACGATAATTCTTAATGAGCTCTTGAAATTGAGACTGAAGTGAATTGGCTATTATATTATTATTATCAACATCATCTCGTAGAGATTCATTTAATTGATATAAAATTCGTGTTTCTTCTTTTATGATCGTCTTAGTAATTTTAACAGATGTTGCATCATTCGATTCTACCGGATCAGCAACATTACACAATCGTTTATTATTTATATCATAATGTCCATCTGATGTTCGTTTGAAACCATCACCTGGAGGACCTCGAACACTTTGTAATGAATTTTTATTTTTTGATATTCGTCCAAAAATATCTATACTCATCTTGACAGCTGATGAGCAACTGAGCTTAAGCGTCATATGCATATAAATTAATAGATAATGCCAGCTTCTCTCAGTTCTTCAATTATGAAAACGATTTCATTAGTATGGTTCGGATTACCGGCTGCTTGGGAAGCCAATATTAATCGAAGACGGACAATAAGTTCATTTGGATTATCCCAATGAACGTAATCAAATTTGTTACTTTCGTTTGTAATCTTATAACGAGGTAATGATGTACCAGTTTTTGTTGAAGGTTTCATGAATGGCAAAATATATTTTTCATACTTGGCATTTGTTTCTTTTCTCAGTCCACCATTAGGTTTGAAATATCTATACTGAGCATTTGTTAATTTAATAATTTTAATAAAGTTTTTTTAGTCATCATTATTTATTAATGAGTCATCAACTTTATAATTGAAAAGGAGTTCCAATAAACCTGGCGTCTCTTGATATGTTTTATCTTCAATGCAGATTTTGTTATTTTCAAATTTAATATTTGAGTTTCCAAACATAAGATTATTATCAAGTTTCCGTACTAGAAATCCTGTTGATCGAGTTTTACTGACATCGATTTTTTCCATATATTTTTCATTATCGAGTGGTGAAGATGTTTGATCAAGTGACTCTTTTACAGAATCCTCATCAAACTTATCAAACGATTCATAAAAAACATCATTATCATCACCATCTTCCTCTTTTGTTTGTTCTTCTTTCACAACATTATCGTCAAGCTCATTCTTTACTTCGTTTTTTATATCACTTGTTGTTGTTTTTTGATTCACCAATTTTTCCAAAGTTTAAATATATCACTTGCATATTTTTCCGAAGCGTCTTGATTCGTTTTTAACATTTTATGTTTACGGCGTATTGCATCGCTAGCTTTTGTAATCTGATACAGATTGTTTTTTTCTTTATCGAACATTTTACTCGTCATGTTGATGCTCTCACACTTACTACATAACTATTTTCATTTCAGAAGTTCTTTTAAATTTATAGTAACAAAACAGTCATATCCTTTCCGATATCGGCCATTGTTGATTTCACTATCCTTGTCGATAACAACGAATCAATGTTTATCACTATCCCAACAAGCTAGACATAAATTTCGAAATTGAGTATATGACATGTCAGTATTCACGTGATTTAAAGTTTTTGACTGGAGAGTTATAAATACAAAAACAAACATAATTAATACATCAGTCATGGATGACTCGTTTACGTTAACGTTGTCTGGAACATCGTCCGTTCTAGAAGCACAATATTATCCACCAATTGAATTATCACATGAGAAAAATTATGTTATTGGACTTGTCGAGTTACTTACTTCAAATTCAATACCTAATATTGATTTACATAACAATAAGTTTTATATTGGTTATGAAAGTGAAATTATTCTATATATACCAACAGGAAGTTATGAAATTGAAGACATTGAAAAATACTTTCTGCAAATGGTCTCCACAAGTCTCAAACCAAATAATAGTGAACTGTGTTGTGAAATTAAATGTGATCGTCCGATAAATTTTATTCCTGACGATTCTATTGGAAGATTATTAGGATTTTTACCTCAAATCTTGGAACCTAATGTGACTCATAAATCTGATTTACCAGTGACAATATTGAAAGTTAATGCTCTACGTGTTGAATGTAATATAACAACAGGTGCATATTTAAATAATCAACAAGTTCATACTATTCGCGAATTTTTTCCTGGTGTTCCACCAGGATATAAGATTATAGGAGTGCCGTCACATATCATTTATCTACCAGTCGCCGTCCGCGCCATACACCATCTTCAGCTGAAAATTGTTGATCAAGACGGAGATTTAATAAATTTTCGAGAAGTCATAACAATAAGACTACATGTAAAGAGTATCAAATAATGGGTATTGTCTTTCAAAAGAAAATAATTGGAAGCAGTTATATAAAGAAATTAACATGCCAAAAACCCATCAGTCGTCATCAGACAGTCAGGAAGCTAACACGTCAAAACGTTCAATTTCTCAAGAGCCTTGGTCTCAAACTACGCCCAATAAAGTAAAAGTAAAATTGTGTTGTCTTTTTTGTTTTATACCATGGAAGAAATCTTAAACATTCAAAAATCGATTGTTTTTGATGAGTCTATAGCTCATTATGAACTCCATGCTCATCAACCATATGGAGCGCCATCTTTCAATAATAATGATGGAATAAGAATTGGAATTCAACATCAAGATCTGTGCATACTACCATCCAAAAGTACTCTACACATTCAAGGAAAATTTACAAAAAATGATGGAGCTGCTGTTGCAAATACTACCAGTCTAGTAAAAATGGCTATTGCTCATTTATTTGAAGAAATCCGCTATGAAATAAATGCTGTTGAAATAGATCGTAGTAAAAATGTAGGACTCACAACTCTAATGAAAGGTTATGTATCACTCACACCTAACCAAAAATCATTATTGGAAAATTCAGGCTGGACAGATTCTGCTATTAATAATGCTGATGGATACTTTGATATATCAATACCATTGAACTTACTACTTGGATTTGCTGAAGATTATCGCAAAGTGATAATCAATGCAAAACATGAACTCATTCTTACAAGATCAAATACTGATACCAATGCATACCTAAAGACAACAGCAGCAGAAACTGCAAAAATTGCTATTCAAAAAATAGAATGGGTTGTACCATACATTCGAGTCTCAGATAAGATAAAATTCAACTTTTAAACTACATATCAAAAGATCCAGCTATTTTACTAAGTTTTCGTGCTTGGGAGCTGTATGATTACCCTCTACTTCCTGCGACTTCAAAACATGTATGGAGTGTGAAAACATCAACTCAACTCGAGAAACCAAGATATGTAGTTTTAGGATTTCAAACTGCACGTAAAAATCAAACTGATAAAAATGCAAGTCATTTTGATCATTGTAATTTGAGAGATATAAAATTATTTTTAAATTCACAATCCTACCCATATGGAAATTTGAATATTGATATAAATAAGAATCAATTTGCTTTGCTCTATGATATGTTTACAAATTTTCAATTATCATACTTTGGAAAAGAGCCAGAACCATTATTAACAAAGACAGAATTTTTAGAGCAAGCACCACTCATTGTCATAGACTGCTCTAAACAAAATGAATTTCTAAAAAGTGGACCTGTGGATATACGTTTGGAAATTGAATCAATGGAACAGTTTCCCGCAAATACATCAGCTTATTGTTTAATATTACATGATCGAATTGTGGAATACAAACCCATAAGTGGTTCCGTTCGAAAATTGATATAAATTGGAGTGTGAGCAAAAAATTTCCTCATATATCATTTATCTTTTGATGAGACAACAATAAAAATGTTTAAAAGCAAAGATAAATCTGCCAAGGAGAATTCTGATAAAACTTGTTTGTTGAATGAAGAAAAAGAAAGAAAATTCAGTCAACCAAAGTCATATGATTGGGAGAGAGAGAAGAAACCAAATCAATATGAAAACATCAAATATGGAAGACTCAAGGATAAATAAAAGTCAAGTTTCTTTCAATTCAACACCTACAGTTCATATGATGTATACATGGTTGTATGCATACAAAGCTGCACGATGTGGAGAATGGATACAACTTGCTCGTGATCATGAACGTTTCAACATGAGAATTCAACGATTGAGTGAAATCATCAGCCCAATATTAATAAAGAAAATATTATCAATTTGTAAAAAATAATATAAAATAAAAATTTTTTTTGGAAAAAAAAATAAAAAATTATTGTTATTGTTTTTTATTTAACCTTTTTTAAATATAATTAGGATAGGAAAAAGATTTATAGGAAAAAATTTTAGTTTTAAAAATTAAATATTTATTTCGATAATTATTCTTTTATTTCATCATCATCTGCAACTTCTCCTTCTTCTTTTTCTTGAATGGGAAGTTTCAGTTTTTCAGTTTTGTCCCATAACTTAAATAAATAGTTTATCAATTGTTCAAAGTCAGCATATGATGATTTATCAAAATATTTTTCAACAAGCTGATGAAGATCTGTCACCCATGGTCGTGTTGTACTCAAATAAATCAAAGATGATTGGCTATCGTCGTCAAATACTTGTTCCTGTTTTTCGACACCGAAATCTTTTCTCAGAAGCTCCATACTTTCCCAAAAGAGTCATAAGTCTTCACGAAAACTTTTCACTTGAGTGAACTTATGGATGTATTCTGGGTATAATGATAAAAATGCGAATTACTCTTTATGAAAATCACAAATGCTTGAAAAAAGTGTAGATTCACCCCAGCAGTCTACTTCTAATAACCTAAAATGAAAGTTAATTATTATTTTTTAATTATTTTAAATATAATTATTTTTTTATTTCATTGAACAAATACTTACATTGATATATACCAGTGTCTCAAATTTAAACCGTTTTTTGCAGCACAGTTTGTATGTACAACGTTTTCTCTACGTCTCATTTTTTTGTATCCACATTTGTGATTTTCATAAAGAGGAATTCGTATTTTTTTCAAAGCTGAACAACCATAATCATGAAGATCAATTACTGGTTTTGAATAATACATGATATTATCTAACCACTTTTTCTTTTCTAATCGTTTGACACAAATAAAATCAGCTTTTTCCAAAATTTCATTGATTTTTTTGAATGAACCTTCAAATGGTACAATATCACCTTGCCAGGATAGTGTATGACGATTGTTAATCGATTGATATTTTAGATCTAATTCCTTCCATGGTATAGGTGGTGTAATTATCATGTGATCGATTGTATCATCATGTAAACCGATGCTTGCGAATTCTTTCAGAATAAACGTATCGGATAATTGGAAACCTTGAATGTCAACGAACATTCCCAGATAACCACAACAGGTAGGATTATATGCTACCGGTAATCTACTGGTAGCTTACCAGTAACTACTACTGGTAGATAACTGGTAGCTCCTACCAGTAATTTCCAACCAGTATATTACTGGAATTCTACTGGTAGATACTACCAGTAGGAACTACCAGTAATCTACCAGTAAATTTCCGGTAAAAAATTACTGGTATCAACTACCAGCAGTCTACTGGTAGATTACTGGTAAATCATTTTGATAAACCCGAAAGCTTCAGCATTAGAGTATTTGCCGTAATAAATATCACCCTTGCTTGTAATAATATTATTGAATAAATTAATATTTTACGGCATACAGCTAAAGTATAAATGCAGCTGAAAAAATTTATTTTTTTTAAAAGGAAAATGTCCCAGAAGAAGATGTAGCTGAGGAATCAATGTTGCTTGAAACATAATTTTTCTAGCCACATTGATTCCTGAGCTACATTTTTCCCTTAGCTACTGCTTGTCCTATATATAAATTCATTTATTTAATGAATAAAGTAAATGTAATTTAATTTTTGAAAGATAAATATGTCTAAGGAAAAGATGTAGCTAAGGAAAAAATGTAGCTAAGGAATTAATGTGACTAAGGAATTATTTCCTTGAAACATAATTCTTTGGCAACCTCAATTCCTTAGCTACATCTTTTCCTTAGCTACTGCTTTTTCTTATACATTTTTTATTTATTTTATAAATAAAATACATGTAAATTTATTTTTTAAAAATACAAAGTTCTAAGGAAAAGCAGTAGCTAAGGAGAAGATGTAGCTCAGGAATTGAGGCTGCCAAAGAATTATGTTTCAAGGAAAAAATTCCTTAGTCACATTAATTCCTTAGCTACTGCTTTTCCTTGGACATTTTTTATTCAGTTTATAAATAAAATACATGTAAATTTATTTTTCAAAAATACAAATGTCCAAGGAAAAGCAGTAGCTAAAGAAAAGATGTAGCTAAGGAATTGAGGCTGCCAAAGAATTATGTTTCGAGGAAATAATCCCTAGGAAAGAATTATATTTTCAGCAACATTATTTCCTTAAAACATAATTCTTTAGCACCTCAAGTCCTTAGCTACATCTTTTCCTTAGCTACTGCTCGTCCTTGGTATTTTTTTATTCATTTAATAAATAAAATAAGTATGTGTATATTTTTTATAACAAAAATTTCATGGTGCTTAGTGAAGCAGGAATTATGATGTGTCAGAGGAAATTATAGTTTTTGGCAACATTATTTTTTAGTTATTTTCTCCTTAGTAATCGATTTATCTGTAAATAAAACACATGGAATTTGATAAATAATAAAATTAATAAATAATAAAACTCCATGTGTTTTATTTATTCATAATAAACTCCATGTGTTTTATTTACCGATAAATGGATTACTAAGGAGAAGATGTAGCTAAGAAATTAATGTTGCTTAAAACATAATTTTCCTGGCCAAATTAATTCTTTAGCTACTGCTTGCTCTTGGGTGTTTTTGTAAAAAAAAAAAATATCACATATGTATTAATAATAAATAAAATAATATTTGAGCACCCTTCTTTGGTTTTTCAGAAGCTGTTCCACGTATTTTTAGACAACGTCCGCCAACAGATGAAGAGTTCAACAAATTCATGCAATGTGCATTCAAAAGTACCAAAAATCGTAGGGCTGAAAAAACTAAAACAGCCGGAGCAGCATAGATCGACATTTAAAAAAAAAAAAAAACATTACAAATAATAATTAATTTTCCTGTTCTATTAATTATATTATATTTAGTCCATTTTATAAAATTTTTATCAAAATATACAATATATTTATTCATGTAAATTTTATTCAAAAAATTTATTTATAAAATTATATATTCATCACAAAACTATATATGTTTCTACATTTATTTCCTGTTCAATCATCATGCTTTGAATTTATTTTGTGTCACCGAGCATATATTGATACAATTAATAGCTAAATCTTTAGTTTTCAAACTGCGAATTAATTGACTGGCAGAAACTACCAGTAATCTACTGGTAGATACCTGGTAGGAACTACCAGTAATTCCTACGAGTAACCTACCAGTAGATTGCTGGTAGGACCTACTGGTAAATCTTACCAGTATTCTACCGGTAAATTACCGGTAGGAGATACCGGAAAGACTTACCAGTAATCTACCAGTAGGTCCTACCAGTAATCTACTGGTAGGTTACTCGTAGGAATTACCGTTAGTTCCTACCAGTTATCTACCAGTAGATTACTGGTAGGTCTTACTGGTAGATTTCCAATGAAAATTACCGGTAGCTACCAGTAGATTACTGGTATGTGGTTATCTGGGTTGCCATTTTTATGCAATAGTTCAATTACTCAGTTTTTTTCAGATATCCCGATCACCAGAGTTTGCAATCGACTAACTTCTCAATCAAAAAACTTGACATTCTTATAGAACTTGCCCCTCCAAAATAAATAACCAAGAATATTCTGGAAATTTTTTCGAGATTAATTTTTCTCAGAATTTTTCAATAAAATTACGATTGAATAAATATGGTGTCAGACTATGATATCTTTCAACACCTCGAAATTTCGACCTTCGATCTGACACCCCTATACATGGTGGCAGACTACAATACCTCTCAACACCTTCGATATATGGTGTCGGACCTCTTTCATTTCACACCTCTGATCTGTCACCCCCGATATCGCTTTACACCTCCGATCTGACTCCCCGACCCTGACCCCCCGATCTTACACACCCGATCCTGACCCCTGCCTCCTTAACCCCTAACCACTGCTCTGGAACCGGCCCTGTATAACTACTGCTATTTTTCCCCAAAGCACTATTGGCACCTCCAAGCTTGGCCCAGCTGTCATTTTTATTTTACAAATTTTATCTGTAATTATAAAAGTTTTAATATTTATTTTTGTCAAATGTGTATCGGAACTTTACACACAAACATGTCACAGGCAAATCAATGCTCACATATGTATACACCAACACAAATAATATTTATTAAATCATCATTATTAAAAAAAAATTCAAGCATACCTATATAATATTTAAAATAAATCAACAATTAAATGTACTAATAATTTTACCTTTTATAGTAACAAATGACAACAAGTAATTACTATTATTATTATTATTATTAAAATATAATGAGCTTATATTATAATGATGATAAAAATTAAAAATAGTCGATTTCCAACTGTAGAGAGTCGAAAATATTGTAACGAAATTTATTATTTCGCCAGTTCTCGAAATAAATAATCAATAGAAAGAGCTTGTATGCTCTAATTATTTATTTGCTGTCAACTGAATTGTTAATAATTAATAGGAGTTTATTGTTAATAATTCTAAGGGTCTCTGCATGAGCACTGCGGAGCGTCAAGTCTACTAACGAGTGGTGTCAGTGTGGCACATGTTTCGTATATATTCGAGGTCCCGTAGTAGGCTTGATACGTTGAACCTCAACCTGTGCTAGTTTTCTCCTCCGTCCGTCGAGAAGACGAATTCTCTGAAGGCTACGGGCTGGATCGGATACCTATTCGTGTTGCGGGCTAGGAAAGCGTGCTGCGCATGTCCGGGACGATAAGTAGGAGAGCGCGCGAGTGGGGATTCAGAAGACTCACAGTAGCCTAGCGCAGAACGTCGTCGTTAGACGACACAACTTGTCTGGCTCTCGTACTGATCACTACCTTCTCTTGACTGGCTCTCTTGGTTTACTACTGGTTCTTTCGACATCGTTTGGATCTTTCGTAAAGGTCTTCTAGGTATCAGAAGTTAAGTCCTGGTGAAACTCTCTTCGAATTTCCAATGGCAGACTAATACTAATGATCACGTTATATGGTTCTCTTATTATAATAATAATTATTATTATATTCTCGCTACATAATGTGTATGCGATGGTTAAACCATCATCACACATAAATGTGTATGTGTGAGTTCACGAATGGATCGCTGTAAGTAATAACAATAATAATAATGTTGAGATATATTATTATTGCAATGGCAACGTATGTGTAAGACCTGGTCACGGATGGAGCGCTGTATGGTTCCCTGTACAAAGTACTCATTTCATATGTAGAATATTTGCTCCTTGTGATACTTGTGACGTCAGTATTTTGCTATAGTATAGTCGCAATTTAATATGGACGTATGTAACACACTATACTTGGTTCACGATGGTTCCTTCAGGTTTGGTCACGTATTTCATAGTCCGATCAGGTGGACCGCGCCCCTCTACCATTTCTAAGACTGAGTTAGGTTCTCGTATTTTGTTCTCGTTACTCCTACGGCTGTTGGCTCCCGAGATAACCAACATGGCTCCCCCCGGTGATTTAGAGGAGGATGGTGAGAAATCCTCGTTGTTAACCTTGGCCGATAGTTCTCGCCGCGCAGGTCAGAAAACCGGTTATAATATATATCGGTGTATATAGTACTTAAACAGTTAATAATATTTGTTGTATAATTTCAAGCACCGTGACAACACTGAACTCGGTTAAAGTTATTGTCGAGGAAAAAAAAATTATTACATCAATATAAAATTTAAAATATTCAATAAATTATTAATCCATGTTTGCAAATAATTAAATAAAACATACCTACTGAGAAAATTAACTGTGAATATAAAAAATTAAATTTGTTGGTCGTGCTGTTGTTATTGTTGTTTACTGATAATTTATTAAAAATATCAATTATTTTGGTGAATTAGTGGTCAATTAAAACATTAATACAAAAATTGTCAAACAATTTAATAAAACTAATTCAACAAAACTTTACGAAAATAACAAAATTGAGTTTGTTGGTTATGTTGTTGTTATTGTTGTTACTTGCTTATAATAATTTACCGAAAATATTGAAACTATTTTGGTGATCAGTTAAAATATTTATAATTATTATTATAGAATTAAACAATTAGGCAGAAAATAATGTAAGGTTCCATGATGGTGTTAAATTCATCTTCAAGTCAACTAATAAAAATATAAATGTCAGGTAAATTTTACATTTAAAAAAATTGAAAAACAAAGTGTATTAAATTTTTGTCGAAAAGAATCCGATACTATGCCATTTACGTTAATTAAAAAAATACACAATCATGCTTGGAGAATGTCAATGATGAAACAATACATAAATTAAAAAAAAAACTTTGTACTAAATTACTATCTTCTATGGATAAAACTCGAAAAGTTTACAACGAGGTGGCTTATCAGTAAGCATCATATTGTGTTCGAAAAATTTTTAATAGTTTTATAATGATTTATCCAAATAATCTTGGATTTTTGAAAAAAATAATTTTATCTCAAAATTTTCATTGATCAATTATTACTTTTTTGTTGAATGACAATTTTGTTATAATATTTTTGTACACAGGCATCCCGCTGCTGCATCACAAATACCGTTTGTTCATGTTGATCGGAGCATGCGACGATGGAAAGCAAAAGTATGTCCAGCACGTCCTCAATCACTGCTGGAGTATGGAAAAATATTGAATTCAGATGAATGGAAGCATCTTCTTGACTACAAACAAGGACATCTCACTGCCAAGGTAGCAGAATTTACCGATGCTGAAGGAGAAACTTTTAATATTCATAATATTGCAAATGTTGAATTATTATCAACTAAACAATCCAATGAATTTTTTGTTGATGCAACATATAACGTTTGCCCCAAATATCTGGGCAAACTTCAGCTTGTCACAATCCTGGCTCTAATTAATGATACGGTAAATCAGTTGTTATTACTGCAATTATTATGAATTTTCTTTTAATAATTTGCTTGATGCATCTTTATGTTTGAATCCATATTTTGGTCTTTGATGCCACGAAAAACTGAAGAGGCATACAAAATAGTTTTTCAACAATTTTACACCCGGACACCACAAATGGAACATCAAGTTTTCTACACTGATTATGAAATAGCAATATCAAATGCAATAAAATCAGTGTTTAATAATATTACTATTATTTATTGTTATTTTTACTTTCTTTACGTGAGTTTTATTTAATAATTTAAACAATATTTATTGTTCAAATTAATCATCATAAAAAAAAATACAAAACATCTCATTTCACATTCCTTTTTCTCGAATTCGATATATTTTTATTTGTTACAGAATTTGTTGAAAAATTTGAAAAAAAAAATTAGGAAAAATAGAAATGAAAATATTGCTATCATAGAATCAAGGCAAAATATTCTACAGAAAACTAATGGCTCTTCCTTTACTTCCACCAAATGACATTGCTGAGGCTTTAAATTGGCTAGAAACACATGCTACACCAAATCGAAAGAAATTTTTTTCTTTTCTGATCAAATATATCAAATCGACATGGATCAATAATATTGGTGTACAAAAATTTAGTGTTTATAAACTTGCTCGTCGTACAAATAACCCAATAGAATCATATCATTGTCATTTGAAAGCAAAACTTGGGCCTCACCCTTCGATTTGGAAATTAACAAGTAAGTTGGAATATTTTGTTAATTTTTTTTTATTATTATAAATTTGGTTTAATTTTTCATATAATTATGAAAACATATTTTCTTCACTCTTTAGCTCATATAAGAGACTATTAAATACATTTTACTTTATTGTTAGGTGGATTGGTACAAGTAGCATCTGTTGCACATAGTAAATTGATGTCTCTTCACTCATCCTTAACAGTTCGACGTCCTCCTGAGCGTCGTTATCGAGACCAAGAAAATGTACTCAACAGAGCATGGCAGTTGTATGAAGACCATATTTTAGATATACCAAAGTTTCTATCATGTGCCAATCATTTTTGACGTGAATTTGGGAACAAATATATGATAATTAGAGACATTCCTAGTGTTGATTATTTTTCATATGCACCAAAATAATATTAGTAAGTATAGTCTTTCGAATTTATTATCAGTGTATATTTTCAATATTCAAAAAAAACTGCATAATAATCATTACAAAAATGATTTTTACACATAAAGTACCTCCTGTAGAACAAGTTCATGTGATTCAAATCGGGCCAGATGTTGGTCGTCTTCCAATAATACCACATACGTATAGTGATGATAGAGAAGTTTTGTTGTGTGAGTAATTAAAGAAAAGTTTTATGGATTTTCCCAACACATATTTTTTATTATGTCCAACTATACTTACTGTTTGATATTTTTTGTTTTAGTTGACAATTTAGCAGATTCTTTATGTCGAATGTGCTATGAAGAAATTGCTGATTATATAACAGTACCTTGCCATCATTGGGTTTCGTGTATCAATTGTATTGACAAGTTAAGAATTTTGTGTGAGAGGGATGATCTGCCTTTACGATGTTCTTGTGCAATGGTAATTACTGCTTTTACACGTGTTCAAATAAGCTAAATCAACTAGTGCAAATTTATTATTGTTGAAACATTCGAAATTTATATATTTAAAAAAAGACATAGCATTAATAAATTATTTACAATACATTACTTCAAGTAAATAAAATCAAGCATTCATATTTATTTTTTATAATTAACATTATGTACAAGGTTTATGATTATCAATATTAATTTATTTGGTTTTATGTTGAATTTAAATTTTATATTGAATTAAATTGTATTGTATTCAATTTTTTTTTTTTTATTTAATTAACACTAGGGACAAGTGATCTATTGTATTCAAATTATATAGTATATATTTTGTGCCATCTAGCGCCTGAAATCTGTACAGATTCCAGCATGTCCTACTGAGTACAAAAATATTATCATTTTACTTACCATCTTACCTTCACGACAGTTACATTACTGACATGTTCGAGTATAGGGAATGGAAATGTTGAAGTTTCGAATTATAAAAGTATAGATTTGTAATTAGACAAAATTATATCGCAATGAATTTTAAAATGATAGATGTATAATTATAAATAATTTCAATACACCAGTATTATAGAGCCATAGAAATATTTTTGTCGAAAATTTCAATAAAAGGACATTATAAAAATATCGAATTCCGATTGGATCGAATTGTTAAATTAAGAGTTATTTAATAATTAGGTACAAAAATATTCAGAATTATTAATTAATAGATTTAAAATCATACAAACCGGATTTTTATCAACCTTCACAGTTCTTGCAATTAAATCAAAAAGAATGCCGAAGTGCCCGAATTGTAAAAACTTCGATTCTGAAAAATTTACAATTCGTGACATTTACAAATCGAAACAAATATGAGTGGGGAAAATGGCCGCGCCCCGTAAATAAATTGGATTAGCTGGTACTTCAATTATTTTATAACCAGGTGATACAGCAGGAAAAAAATTATATATTGTATGAACTCTTTCTTGATTCTCGTAAGCTCCTGTTGTAATGTTGTTCTCGATTCTTAATGTATTCACTTTCAAAATATTAATCAGGTAATTTGATTCATGTTTTATATGAGCCCTCAATAGTCTCGGTGTGAATCCCAGTAAACGTGCTGGTGATTTTGGTTTTAAAAAATCAATGTCTCATTCACTTGTGATATATGAATGTAAAGTATTTTTATTATATGTAATATTAATTTGATATTTTTTTAAGTAAACAGCTAGATCATCTATTTCATAACTTCCAGTTATCATTTTATTATGTCGCTTATTTTCATTCAATTGTTCTTTAGTTGTCTTTACTGCATTGATAGCTTTGACAATACCAGATGCTCCACCAACTAACCCGCCTAATGCTGATATAGCTAAGAATATTGGGATCAAAAGTGGTAGTGCACCACCGATATGTTTAGCAACTGGTAAAACTCTGGGTACTGTACCAGCTTTCTTGCCACCATTTGTTTTAATAGCTGCTCTCGCACCGTTTATTGCTGATTTAATTGCAACTGATGAATTATTTGATCCCTTCATTGCTCGTATTGCTGCTTGTACGATTTTTGAAAATGATATTTTCTTTTTTTTTAACAGTGCCTTTTTTATTTTTTATTAATTTTTCCCCAGTCTTCTTTTTTTTTTTTTTTTTTTTTTATTTTTCAACGAAGATAATGGTTTTTTTTTCCTACATTTCTTTTTCTTTTTCTCAGTAACACAACCCATACCAAATTTTGATTTCATTTTCATTGCTTCAGTAACAAATGTAGCTGCTGCTCTTTCACTTAAACTTGCGTCTTTAGAAAAAATACGTTTAGATGCTTCACGAGCTAAAATATCATCAGATGCGTTTCTTGCCTTGATATCGTTACGATTTTTCGAATAAGCAATATCGTGGTTTTCACAGGCTGCGTCTGAAGGATTGATTCCTAGGTCACCTCTTGCTAAACGTTTTTCTAACTTGGTACCTGGTCCACAATATGAATAACCAGGCAGATGAAGTTCGAACTAACTTGATGATTATTTTATTAAGTATTCCTTTTCCACAACTTTTTTTGTTTTTTATTTTTTTTTGATGTATGCTCAATTATAGTTTATAACAGACTTATTTGCTTTGGTATAAAACAGCTGAATTTATAGGATTTGAGTTCAGTGCTCATCACAATGGAACACCAGAAGCAAGCTTTGAAATTACCAGTTATAAACTTTGATATAATCACATCAGAAGTGGTAATGGTTTAATAGAAAAACGTCATGGTGATTTACTTCCGAATACAATAAGATGTGCGATAATTGGAGAAAGTAATTGTGGTAAAACGAACGCTTCAATGAGTTTAATTGTTGATCCAAATGGTTTACGATTTGCAAATATTTATATTTATAGTAAATCATTATACCAACCAAAATATCAATATTTAGAAAAGTTACTAGAACCACTTGAAGAAATAAATTATTATAAATTTTCTGCAAAACCAAATTCGTCGTTTATATTTGGAGATGTCGCAACTGAAAAGCAAGATCATATGAAAACATATTTTGGTATTTTGTAGACCTATCAACACGCTTTTTTGTGAGTAGGAACTAGTTGATGAAACAAAATTTTTAAGTAAAATTTAGAAAGATATTTTTCGTAAAAAATATCATTTGATAAAACTAGAAAAAGAAAATATATCAGAAGTTGCGAACAAATATCTTGAACCTGTTGTTACACTGCTCAACAAATTAGCTGCACAACTGCCAACAACAACGATCAATAAAACATCATTAATTGATGATAAATCATTTCCTGATAAAAAAAATACGAATGATAAAAAAAAATAATTCAACACATGAGGACAGTTATAGTACTTCTGATATTGAAGAATCAATTATGAACAAGAAGGTGAATATGATACTGCTGATGAAGGTGAGGAAACATTTGTGGAAGAATCAAATGAGGATTTAATAAATGATTACTTAGAAAAAATCAATAGTATATAGTGGGATAAAGATTATTGTGTAAAAAAAGTGAAATCTGATATCTACTGGGATGATCCAAATGAATTTGTTGATCGATTACGATTATTAGTAGCATCAAGAGCCGTTAGTAATCCGAATCATGAAAATGAGATCATGTCAATTATTGAAGAGTTGAGAGAAAGTGGATTAATATATTAATTAAAAAAAAAAAAAAAGAAAAAAAAAAAATCAGTCCGTATACATTCGTCAGTATATTTGTCCATCATAATCCAAAAAAGGTCGAATATGTAAAAAATCTTCATGTGGATCAAGGAACAGAATTTTATAATTCAATATTTAAAACAATGTTAAAAAGATATAATGTTCATATGTATTCAACATTTACTCATTTAAAAGCATCAATAGTTGAACGGTTTAATAGAACAAAATGTTTTTCGAATTTAGCTTGCAAGGGAATTATAAATGGTTAAAATTGCTCCCAGAATTAATTAAATATATAATAATACAAAACATCACACAATTAAAATGAAACCTGTTGAAGTTGTTGTTAAAAATATTGAAATATTAAAACAAACAAATTAAAAGTTTAAATCATTGTCATATTAAAATCAAATTTGAATTAAATCAAAATGTAAGAATAAGTAAATATAAGCATGTCTTTGATAAAGGATATAAAACAAATGGGACACATGAAATATTTACAATTACTAAAATTAATAAAACATCAACTGTAACGTATAAGCCTAAAGACTATCAAGAAAATCCAATACAAGGAAGCTTTTATACTGAAGAGCTACAAAAAGTTCGACATTCCGACATTTATTTGATTGAAAAAGTTCTAAAGAGACGAGGGAGAAAGATGTATGTAGAATATCTTGGATTTGACAATAGTCATAATGAATGAATATATAATCAATAAACTAATGAATAAAAAAACAATCAATGTGTATTTATTTTTCAAAAATTATTTTTATTTACATCATTTATATTTTCTTTTATATATACTTTTACTCAAACACATTCGTTCAAAAGGTATATAGCCCCAAGGCAAAGTGTCAGTTTCACCATTAATTAACTGACGTTTATCATCTTCCCAAGCTATTTTTTCAATTTTTCTTGCTGTTACTTCATGTTTATGTGATCTTATAATATTTTGTTGCTTTTTCGAAATAACATGATTGATAAAACAATTTTTATAATCATCGAAAGTTATTTGTCTTATAGTTGATCTTTTGACACCCTTTGCTTTCATATGAACAAGTTTTTTTATTGAATTATTCTCATCTTTTATAACATAGGAGTATAATTTACTTCGTAAACCAATGAATTCTTTCATTATTTTATTTCGTTATTCTCATCTTTTATCATACCAATAACTTTTTTATTTTTTAATGGAATTCCATATTGATTATTTTCTATATAATCAGATGTGTCAAATTTATTAGGATTATTACGAATTAAATCATAAGGACTATGACTGAATATATAGTAAACAGCAAAATCAGTATCACCATATAAATACTTGACTTTATCTCGATATTTTGGTTTTATAAAATGACAATGAAAATGATACATATATAAATTTGACATTTCCAAAATAGAAAATCCAAGATAAATTAGTTTATCGAAAAGTATACTTGTTGGTTTCACCTCAATTATTATAAGATCATCAATAATTAGATGAGTATGGAAGTTTGGCTTTGAGATGTAAAATCTTGCTCCGCCTTTGCCGCCATATTTTTGTACAAGTTTTATTGATTCACAAGTTCTTACAGACTCTAGAGTTTTACCATAAATTGCATTGATGAATAATTTTCTAAGATCTTTTTCAAATGCACTACGGGCTTGTTTCCGTAACTCAGTATTAAAATCAATATATGGTTTAAGCCATGAACTTTGTTCAAATTTTAGAACACGATGAACTTTAGTAATAATCATCCCTAAAGAACAATATTGTTTCAAGTTCCTATAATGAATAACTTATAATTTTTTTTATTGTCTAGAATTGCCAGTAGTTTTGTAGTTTTACTGGTTTCTAGAGGTGGTTTTTCGCGTACTGGTGCTAACGGAAAATCTTCATGATGATGATGCAAACTTGCAGGATAATCTAAATCAACTTCAAGAATG
Source organism: Aphidius gifuensis (assembly GCF_014905175.1). Classification (NCBI taxonomy): domain Eukaryota; kingdom Metazoa; phylum Arthropoda; class Insecta; order Hymenoptera; family Braconidae; genus Aphidius; species Aphidius gifuensis. Next base: position 18,241,833 of record NC_057788.1, on the reverse strand, counting down.
TATCCACATTTTGAATTATCAGCAATTGAATCAAAGTTATCAATCCATTGAAATTTACATGTTGGAAGACATTCCCTCATTGCAGCTCCATACATATTGTTCAAATCAAAATACATTGAAAATGACTCTTCTTCTTCAATATTATATTCACTGCCCATATATCGATTATTAGCTCGGCCATATCGATTCGAAACTTGTGATGAACCACCTCTTATACCTTGCTCAATAAACAACATCATTCCAGGATCTGTTAACAATCCTAGTTCAATCTGAGTATATCTCAACATTGCACTAAAACTAAGTCCAGGTAGCGTATAATAGTGTGCTGGATCTAACATATGTATTCAAACAATCAGCTCTGAAGCTTTCGGAAACATCAACTAAAAGAGCGACATCAGTCTGTAAAAATAAATCAGAATATTCTTCCAAGGTTTTTATATTAAACTTTTGCCAAAAATTTAAAGCATGTGCATATGCTTCATCTGAAATATTTTCTTCATTCAATTTTAAATAAAATTGATCTTTCGATGGCAGTGTTGTATCATCAAATTTTTTCCATTCATCAAGATAATTATATGGAAAAACTCCCTTCTTTGTATTTCAATTGAATTCATCATCATTTTTACAGAGACTTTTCGTTATTGATTTTTTATTATCATCTAAATTATTCGATAATGAATCTATGGAACTTGCCATAAATCTATATGAATCGATGAATCTCAATCTTATTCTAGTACCCTTGATACGTTTTGTAAATGAAATATATCTTTCTTTATTGATTCCAAGTATATCAATTTTACCTTCGAACTGGTTTTTTAATTTTTTGATGATAAAATGTGCATCATAGCCTGTCAGGTTATGAAATACTACAAAGATGATACATGATTCTTGATAATTTATATTACATATTTGATGGGTGGTACCTCGGTACTCTGACGTCCAATGAGAATCATCACGCACTTTAACGTTATTTTTCGTGAAATTTTCGTCACAAATATGACATTTTTTAGCATCTAAAAATTGTAATTCTTCATCTCGCGTAAGAGACATAGGTTTAATATCATCTATTATTTTATTAACTTGATGAGCAATTTGTTCAAGCTCTGTAATAAACCATTCAATTTTACCTCTATGAAGATTAAACATAGAAAGTGAATTGTCGTAACTACACTTCAAATAATATGCTGAACTACTTGGAACATGTTTTTGATAAATTTGATTTTTTTTTTGAAGTTTTTTACTCTGCACTTTCTCCAATAAACATTCTAAATCACCATAAATTATAAACGGTACCGTTAATTGATGTTTATAGCTTATAAAGTTTAAAATATTATTTTTTGCAGTCGGTCATGACATTGCACTTGTACATTTTTTATGATTATCACGAGATTTTTGAGATTGAAAATGACATAAGCAGCGATCGCAAATTATTTTCTTTTCATTATGTTTGGAAATTTGCGGACTCACTAATCTTGATAAATTTTTAATCCAAGCGAAATGATATTGTGATAAATTTTTTTGTGAATCCAACTCATCATCATCATCATCATCATCATCATTGCGCACTTACTAATCTCGATATATTTTTAATCCAAGCGAAATGATATTGTGATAAATTTTTTTGCGAATCTAACTCATCATCATCATCATCATCATCATTTTTTGCTTCTTTATCTCTTTTGATCATTATAAGATGAATTGTTTTCAAATTAGATTCATTCTTGCTAATATAATATGGAACAATCCTTTCTTTTCTACGTTTTTTATTTTTTTTTCCTCATCATCATCATCATCATCATTCTCTATTCCGTAAATATTAATTTTTAACTCATTTTTTCTTTCAAAATTTTTGATTTTTTCCCATGTTATGGGGAAAATGATTTCGCTACAATTTAATCTATCAATATGTTTCTTATATTGACTCACACGGTCAGTATGGTTAGGCATCTTGTATAAACATGCTAAAACTGACCAAATAAAACAAAAATTGTCTGAATTTTTAACGTTGATAACTGAATGAGTTTTAATTATCCATGATGGCATTTCAACGAAAGATGAATTACCACCTTGCAGTGGTATGTAATCGTTTATTTGGATTTCAAGATGAAGAGCTTCCTCAACATCTTCTAAAAAATGTTAAAAATTTTCCTTAAATAGTTGACTTAGATCTAATGATTGCAAAACCTCAAAACTGCCTTCACTGAAATATTTTGTTTCAACTTCTACACTTTTATTCGAAAGTTTTTCGATTTCACAGTTTAGAGCTAATACAGTATTGACTTTGAGCGCATTTTTATCTTGTAAAATAAAAGCTATCTGACTAATCAACATTTCTTTAGCGTCGGAAAGTAAATCTTTTATATCTTTATGTTTTAAATTAATTATAATGCTAGTCTTCATCCTGTTTCTGAATACATTTCCCAAATCTTGCCATTCAATGTAATTTTCAGTAGTATCGTTTAATAGATCAACTGTTGAAGATACACCTGCGCCTCGTACTTGCAAACTTTGTAATCTGGATGAATAAGTTGTCAGGATTCCCACTGTTGCCTGAGTGCAATTTTTATGAGCACCTGACAGACTTGCACATGATCTATTATAATTTGCATTATCTCTGCGTAATGAAATAATTGTAGAATTGATTTGATCGTGATCCAGGATCTGGTGTAAACGTTCAACTATTTTTCGATAATCCTCTCGACGTTGTCTGCACTGCGTGTTTAAATCCATTATATTTTAATATTTGTTTGGTTAACCTAAAAATCAAAAAATATTCATGTAGAATGATTGCAAGTGAAAATCTATGGATAATTGACTTAAAAATTTCAAAATATATTTAAAAATTGCAAAGATAAAGATGGATTATAAAAAGATTTTGAGGTTATTTTTTATAGAAGAATATTCATGTAGAATGATAGCTAGTGAAAATTTAAGAATAATTGACTTGAAACTTTTGGAAAATATTCAGAAATTGACAAGATAATGATGGATTACAACAAAATTTTGAGGTTATTTTTCATACAGAAAAATAACAACCTGGTGCAAAAGATATCGTTGTAGAATGATAACTAGTGAAAATCAAAGGATAGTTTATTGAAAAATTTTATAAAATATCTTAGGATTATAGAAATACTCATTGATTATTAAATTTTGGTTAAGACTCACCTGATATTTTTATATCAATATATACTGTTTTTGACAGCAGACCACAGTGAATGTGTCAGAAGAATGAGTTAGATGTACTATCATTTATATAGCTTCATCCCCACTTTTTGATGACCACTAGCGACACTATCACACTAGCGCCACCATTTTATTTTTCATGGACTACTAGCGATATTTTCAATAACAATATTATCAACACTCACTAAAATTCGGAAACAGGAAAATAATTTATGTGAAAAATAAAAAACCATAGGAAAGGGATTAATTAAAAAACAGTATACTTGAAAAATGTGAATTCATTTATTTATTTATTCAATAAATATTCGAAAAAACAAATAATCTTGTGACCACATTGGATCACGACAAATTTGTCCCCTCTGGACTTCTCACTTGGCATATAGCAGCAATTGTAAAAATCTGCGTCCTCGATCCTCCCAACCAGCTCCTCCGATTCCCAAATGACGGTGTCTGCATCATCATTATCGTCACCATCTTCATATTCTTGCTCGCGAGTATTTCTGGTTACTGTAAAAAAAAAAAAAAAACAACAATGAATTAATAAATCTTAATTAATTAATCTTTTATTGAAAAATTATTGAAAATAAAAATTATTGAAAAAAAAAAAAAAAATACAATATAATGGTTCATCATCATCACTCACCAAGTCAATGACAGCTACATCATCTTTATTGCGAGTATCTCTTGTCACTGTAAGAGAAAAAACAATTTATTAAGAAATAATATAAAAATTAAATAAATAATAATATAAAATATACTGAATAACTCCATCGTATATAATCCAAGGTATATAATCCATTCAAGTAAACCCTGCCAAATTGTTGGTCTTTCTCTTTGTGGCTGTTGTTGTTGTTAATGTCTTACAATTTGTTGTCCAGGTACATTACCCTGTTGTTGTTATTGTTGTACAACATTAACTGGTTGTTGTCCAGGATGTGTTACTTGTTGTTGTGGTACTGAATTAACAATTGATGGTGGTTGTGATACAGTAACAGTTTGTTAAACTTGAGTTGGAATTGTTGATTTTGATTTGCAACTTGATTTTGAGCTTGTTGTTGTGCTTGCATTGCCTGTTGTAATTATTATTGTAATTGCATTGATAATTGTGATTGTTGTCCTTGTTGTTGATGTTGGTGGTACTGCTGATTATGTATTTAATAGTGAATTTATTGATACAATTGTTGTTGACTCTTATTATGTACCAGATTGTGGTGAGAATGAACGTTTACTATTATAAATAAGACGTCCATTAACTAGACTAGATTTTTCATTTATTGTTGTTGTTGTTGTTGATGTACGTGTGCATAATATATCAGGTGGTGGTGTTAATATTGACCATTGTTGTTTAAGATCAGCAGGTAATCTTTGTGGTGTTGATCTTGGTGAACATGATGCATGTTGAACAAGTGTTATTGTATCACTACCAATACTTGATTCTTGTAGTGCATTGTAGCTCCTCAAAGAAACGCAATATTTTTTTTACCTGACAGGAAGTTTATAAAGTGATATGAAAAATATTGCAAAATTAAAAAATTAATTTTTTTTTTTATAAAATATACATTTTTATTTTGGTTATTATTATTTTATTTTATGCCTCAACTTGCAGCTACGAAGGATAGCAGAAAACGGAGACCGTGACTCCCTGTTTGTCGATTCCCCATTGAAATCGGGTGCTTTAAAATACAATAATAATAACTAAAATAAAATAATATAATTTTTAAAAAGTAAATTAAGTTTCCAATTCAAAAATCAAATATTCAATAATTAAAATTACATAATGAAAGAATTTATAAAAATTGGAAAATTAATTCGCTTTTTAAAAAATATATTATTTTATTTTAGTTATTATTATTTTAATTTAAAGCACCCAATTTCAATGGGGAAACGACAAGCAGGGAGTCACAGTCTCTTTTTTGTGCTATCTTTCGTAGCTGCAATTGGAGGCATAAAATAAAATAATCATAACTAAAATAAAATGATATATTTTTAATAAAGCAAATTAATTTTCCAATTCAAAAATTGAATATTTAATAATCAAAATTGCATAATAAAAGAATTCTTAAAAATTGGAAAATTGATTTGCTTTTTAATAAATATATTATTTTATTTTAGTTATTATTATTTTATTCTATGCCTCGAATTGCAGCTACGAAGGACAGCACAAAAGAGAGACCGTGACTCCCTGCTTGTCGTTTCCCTATTGAGATTAGGTGCTTTAAATCAAAATAATAATAACTAAAATAAAATAATATATTTTTTAAAAAGCAAATTAATTTTTCAATTTTTCTTTTTTTATTATGCAATTTTAATCATTGAAAAGCGCCCAATTTAAATGGGGAAACAATAAGCAGGGAATCACAATTCCTATTTCATGCTGTCATTTGTACTTGTAATCTGAGGCACAGAATAAAATAATATTATATTTAAAGTTCGATTAATCCAGTCGTTTATACAATGAAATAAATTGACCTTATTTTTTCAAAAGCTATCTTTCATCAGATTTCTTATGCTCGTCCTTGTCAATAGTCCATATCCTCTGTTAGTTCCCTCGGCCAAGAATTTGTTACAGTGTCATAGAAAAAAAATAATTATTGTTATTTGTATATATTTGTTTTTATGATGGTTGTAGCTGTGATAATACAAAATATACATTAACCTTTTTTTTTTTTTTATGCCTTTCCAAAATATATTTTATAGCACCATCATCAAAAGGCAAGGTTGTATCAATCGTCTGCTATTTTCTGTCACAGAATCAATGAAAAAAAAAAGTTATTGTTGTTAGTATGACTATACTTGCCAAGTTTTTTAAATATTTTTTAATCGATTACTTATCTGATTGTTTTGAGTGGAGATGATAAACGCCTGTATTAGTCTCAAAATCCATTGTAGTATAAACTTCGTCAAACATTATGACGACGTGCCTATCTTTGAATGACAATTGGCTTGCTCTTTTTGCTAATGCTTTTAAAACGATAGAATTGAAACGAACATCGACTAATATATTTGCTGATAGACGCTCTAAAGTTGATATCGAAGGAATACAAAATGGCATTTCAGAATTTAAATTTTTATAGGCCTTAGTGGATCTTTTTCTTTGACCCAAACAAAATACTTTAATTTCTATTGGATAGCGTCTACCATTTTTTGTTGTTTTTTGATTACGCATCTGAGTCTCAATCAAACTACGGACCAATGGAGTCTCAATATTTTCGGGGTCGATGAGTTTTTTATTTTTCTTTTTCTCCATAGCATTTATATATTGTAGTCTCTTGATTGTGTTTCCTTGGCTTAAGACCTTCGACATGACAGACTTCAAAATTAGATGACGATATAAATTGTCATTAGGGAGCTTTAATTTTCCCCACAAATTTCTCCTTGTTAATCTCGAGGTAGCAACTATTAAAATTTGAAATTTTCGACATTAAAAATTAATTAAAAATGCAATCAAATTAACCTACTATCTTTGTAGCTGCAATCCCAGAGCATGTAGAAAAAAAAAAATGATAATTTAAATTAATTTTACAATTTAAAACTCGAACATTTGATCATTAAAAATTCCAAAATAAAAAATTCATAAAAATTGGAAAATTGATTTGCTTTTAAAAAAATATATTATTTTATAACGCGAGAAGGACACAGGACGTATGGACGCAATTTTCTATCAAGCTACCTAATATTTAAATATAAAATTTCTCAAAATAGTAAAATTAATAGCTCTTAAAAATTACTAAATACATCGGTCTGGAATGAAAACGACGAAAAATAATTTTCCCCTGATCTTGCTGCTTTTTTTTGATTCCAACTAATATACAAATAAATTAGGAAAGAATGACTATTTCTAACTAATATCGGACATCTTATCAATCTTAAATTATTATTTGCTATTATAACATTTTAAATTTTATATTTTATTGACTAATCAGTATATATTTTGCTTATGCTACTTGGCCACGTTGATAAGCTGGTTGTGTGGCCTTGAAACTTTAATTCCTCAACAACACGACAGCTGGTCGTGACACATCATATGTAATTTTTGTTTTCGAATTTAAATGATGATTTAATATGATACCTAAAGGGCTCCGATTGGCAGCTGATAAACGTACCTATATGGGCCGACTAAAATAAATTACAAAAAATTTCATATTTAACAAGGAAAATTACAGCTGCCAAAAAATTTATTTCCAAGCAAATAAATTTTTTTAAATTTAACAGCGAAAATATTAAATATAATACGGTTTTCTTTTTTTCTCCGAGCTGAAGTGACTGTGGGCGGAAAAAAAGGGTTAAATCGCGGAAATGACCGAAAAGTAAATAATCCAAATAAAAAAAGAATTTGACAACCCATCTTAAAATTTTTTGACAACAAATATTTCCAAAGTTATTATTTGAAAAAATTATTATTTAATAACTTTAAAAATTATGTCTCAAGGAAATAATTCCTTAGTCACATCAATTCCTTAGCTACATCTTTTCCTTAGCTACTGCTTTTCCTTGGACATTTTTTATTTATTTTATAAATAAAATACATGTAAATTTATTTTTTAAAAATACAAATGTCCAAGGAAAAGCAGTAGCTAAAGAAAAGATGAAGCTAAGGAATTAATGTTGCCAAAAAATTATGTCTCAAGGAAATACTTCCTTAGTCACCTCAATTCCTTAGCTACATCTTTTCCTTAGCTACTGCTTTTCCTTGGACATATTTTATTTATTTTATAAATAAAATACATGTAAATTTATTTTTTAAAAATACAAATGTCCAAGAAAAAGCAGTAGCTAAAGAAAAGATGTAGTTAAGGAATTGAGGCTGCCAAAGAATTATGTTTCGAGAAAATAATCCCTTAGTCACATTAATTCCTTAGCTACATCTTTTCCTTAGCTACTGCTTTTCCTTGGACATTTTTTATTTATTTCATAAATAAAATACATGTAAATTTATTTTTTCAAAAAACAAATTTCCAAGGAAAAGCAGTAGCTAAGGAAAAGATGTAGCTAAGGAATTGAGGCTACCAAAGAATTATGTTACAAGGAAATAATTCCTTAGTCACATTAATTCCTTAGCTACTGCTTTTCCTTGGACATATTTTATTTAGTTTATAAATAAAATACATGTAAATTTATTTTTCAAAAATACAAATGTCCAAGGAAAAGTAGTAGCTAAGGCAAAGTAGTAGCTGAGAAATTAATGTTGCCAAAGAATTATAGTTTTAAGAAATGTATTTGCTTCTAAAATAATTTTTTGGCAACTGTAATTCCTGAGCTACATCTTTTCTTTAGTTACTGCTTTTCCTTGGGATTTTTATTTAAAAATTAGATAAAATACATGTTATTTTACTTTGAAAAATAACAATGTCTGAGGAAAAGAAGTAGCTAAGGAAAAGATGCAGCTAAGGTATTAATGTTGCCAAAGAATTATGTTTTTAAGAAATATATTTGCTCGGAAAATAATTTTCGGCAACTGTAATTCGTTAGCTACATCTCTTTCTTAGCTACTGCTTTTCCTTGGGATTTTGATCTATTAATTAGATAAAACACGTGTTATTTTATTTTCAAAAAATAAAAATGTCCAAGGAAAAAAAGTAGCTAAGGAAAAGATGTAGCTAAGGAATTAATGTTGCCAAAGAATTATTTTTCAAGCAAATATATTTCTTTAAAACATAATTCTTTGGCAACATTAATTCCTTAGCTAACGAACTTAAATCGGTAAACTTTCGCAGTCAAATTGCATTTTGTAGAAAAAAATTTTAACCACATGTACAGCTTGTCACATACAACACAATGGTAAAATAAAATTACAATAGTAAACCTTTTTTCTATTTTTTTTATTAATTTACAATTAGTGTGTTTGGAAATTTTAATTGTTAATAAACTCCAAGCTGACTGCAAAACTCCCCACCACTCTATTATTTTCGCGCCGCTCTGTAATCCCCATACCGCTCAGCCCCTGCATTGCTCTATAATTCAAATTTTATAATTTAATTTTTAATAATTTTTTTAACCCCTTTAGCTATTTTTTTTTTGCTTGAGATTTTTTTTTTTATATTTAAAATACATTAAAAAAAAATACCTTAGCTCGCCAATCAGTTATAACGTCTCTTATATATCGTGTTTTTTGCAATTTTCAAAAATTAATATCTCGGCGGGGCTACAACTAATTTGCTTGAGAGTTTAAAATTAAGTTAATATAATAAAATTGAAAGTATTTAATCAAAAAATTATATAATTATGAGGAGTCTGAATAATCGATTTTTTACCTGGGTTACCTGTGGACGGACAAAAAACTGCTTGAGGGTATGTGCAACGTGTTCTAGGTCCCAAGAACTACCTTTTGACAAGTTCTTTGCGTATACGGTTGAGTCTAGTTTTTTTGCCATCAGCTTACCGTCTATTATGATTATTCTTTTTAAATCACCGGGCTACACCAGAAACAAGGGAGGCCGTGTCCCTTTCGTTCCGAGTTTCGTACTCGTCACCCGGTGCTTGAAAAGAAAATAATCATAACTAAAACAAAATCAAATTGAAATGCAATGAAATTTAATTCTTTAATTTTTCTAATTTTTAATTTATAGTATTTGACAGCACGTTTGTAATCAATTCTGAATAATTAAAATATTAGTGGCAAATAATAATAATAATTACAAATTGACAAATCAAAAATTAGAAAAAACTAAAAAATAAAATTTTATCGCAATTTAATATTATTTTTTTCTGCATTATATTTTCTATCGGCTTATAATTTTCTAATAAATTATGTTACAATAATTGATGAAGAAAACCGTACTATTATTTTTTAAAATTTCTGGTTTTACTTACCGAAGTCGATTACCAACAGGAAATGAAAATAGTGGAAGACACTTTCTTTTGCACCCACATCTTTTTATACCACATATCCTGGTCATCGTGGAGATATCACAACAAATATCACAGATAATTACAATCCCAAATAAAACCTACGACTTAGTAAAATAACTTCAATATTAAGATTAGAATTAAAAAAAGCAAATTTAAGATTTTGGATCTCTTTGGAAAATAATGACCAATTAAACTTGTATTACTACGGAAAATAATTGAATCTACTTATTTAAATTATGAGGGTACTTAATCAAATATTCATAAAATAAAAATAAAGGTCAAGTTTAAGGTTAGGGTATCACAACGAAAAAAGTTTTCAACTATTGTATTATTTTTAACGACAGTAAAAAATATTCCGATATTTTTCTCAAAAGCTCTGAATCACCTAATTGAACTTAATCAATATTTATATTATGTCAACTTAATGAGTTTAAATCGAATAATAATTTATCACACAAAAAACAAAAATAAATTTTTGTACAAAAAGGAGAGTCAAGTATTCGAAATTAATTTTCATTTTTTTTTTTTAAACATACAAAAAAAGAGGATATCAAGAAAGTCAAGTACAAATGTACATATTTCTTTACAAATCATTGACCCATATGAATAGACTTAACTTTTGACAAAATTTTATACTTGACCCCGCCCGGTTCTTCCCAAATAAAATTTTAAGCCTACACACTTTTATAATTGTTTATAATATATATTGACGACGACATTAATGATGTTGTTGCTCTACGATTTCACTGGATTTTCCGTTGTAAGGTGGTGTGACCACAAGCTAGATTATTCATGCAAGTTCTAGTAGAAAGAATTCATATCACTAGGTAATTACTATTATATTTTACCTAGATATAACTGAATATATTTTGGTCATATCTAGTGAATAGTGATGCTAGATTTTGCATTGAATTTAGAAGTCTAGCATGTAAACACACCGCTTTATACTGACCAGTGTTGGTAAGTATGATACTGGTGTATCATCATACATACATCTGTAGTTTCATACACATTAGAAGTGCCCCCACATTTTACTTTCAGAACTATTTTACTGACGTCATTTTTTGGCTGATCACGAACAATTGGAGAAAAATTTTTTTTACACATTTCTCCGTATGGTTTAATTTGCGAGAGATTCAGACTAATTATGGAGAAAATCGAAGTATACGTGGAGAAATATTATCACCAGTAGTTAGCTAAGTATGATAGTTCAGTATTATATACATATTTTTCATATGCGTGTTAATAAATTTGATACAGTTAAATTACTTCTATCTTTTACTTTTTATTGAGCCTACATTTGTGTGAAAGACTGAAAATTTTATTTGGGAAGAACCGGGCGGGGTCAAGTATAAAATTTTGTCAAAAGTTAAGACTATTCATATGGGTCAATGATTTGTAAAGAAATATGTACTTTTGTACTTGACTTTTTTGATATCCTCTTTTTTTGTATGTTTAAAAAAAAAAATAAAAATTAATTTCGAATACTTGACTCTCCTTTTTGTACAAAAATTTATTTTTGTTTTTTGTGTGATATCATATCTTCTTGTAAAGTCTTTTAATCGTTCACAAATAAAAAATAACAACCTATCATACTTTCAGATCGTGAATCGTTATTTAAAATTTATTCAGTGAGCTTTGTACCCTTTTGAGTACGTTCTAAGAATAAAATATAAGAATTTTTTGCATTTCTTGGCCAAGATTCATTGGTAACAAACTGATCATCAATTTTTATCCAACGATTTTTATTACGGATATAACTTATGAAATGTTGGTTTGATCTACCGCTATCAGTGAATATAGCGTAATTAACTTTATATATAGATTTACAAATTTCTACTTTATATGTGGGTATCCCTTTTATCGAACAATAATTGTTTTGCAATCGACCATTTTGATTCATTGACAAAGAGTTGACCTTTGAAACAACAACATCATTTGTCTTAAGAATTTCTAATTTTCTAAAAATTTTCGTTGAAGTTAAACAATCTAGACATGTACCAGTTCCTTCGTGCCACAATGAGAACGATTGATTTATAAGTTCTTGTAATGTGAAAGTGTTATTTCCATTTGGTATTAAAAGATTTATAATGTAGTGGTTTGACAATGAGACATTTACGTATGAACAGGATTCATATTTTTCTAAATACTTTTCTTTATGGCCTAAATGCTTGGTAAGAACATGATCTTTTTTACAGAGTGCTGTTAAAAATTTACCAGGATCATTTTCGTTATTATGGTTGAACGCTTCACCAACAAATGTTTTAATTTCATCTGCTGAAGAAGTCATTTTTGAAATGTACTCATTGAAAAATTTAGCTACTACCGAATGGTGTGAGTTGCTAATGTTTTTTAATGACTCATTTATAACTTCTGAGTGTAATATACATTGCATCACAGAGTTTACATAGCTCGATGAACCATTATCATTAGATAATCCATGTACATTAGACAGCGTGTCGATAACTTTGGATTTTTTTTCACATTCTATATCAACCAAAAATGATTTGAAACACCACTTGGTATCAAAATTTTTCGGAAAACTTCTATTCGAAATTGGAATTTCTTTCAAATCAGGTTTATAAATTTTCCACTAACGATTGTATTCTTCGATTGCTTGCTGACTTGCTATTGCTTTTGATGGGTCAAAATTTATTAAATGCAAACCATTTAATGTTGTAACTCGCGAAAGTGCAACGTAAGTCATACCTTTGGCAAAAGACTTTTCACCGACGTCAACAATAGCGCACTCTAAACTAACTCCCTGAGATTTATGTATTGTCATTGCGTAACTAACACAAATAGGAAATTGTGAACGTATTACGAACACTCCATCAGACAACTGGAATTTCACATCTATTCTTTCAACTATACAATCATGGCCTCCTTTAGTTAATTTAACGACAATTGATTGCAAGTTTTTACCATCCACACTCTTTGAAACAGATACAACTGTACCAAGTGCACCATTGACCATGCCTAATGTGTAGTCAATATTTCGCCTCATCATGATTTTTGCACCGATTTTAATTGTTATATTTTTTGCTAAACCAGCTGATCGACTAGCATCATATTCATTGTTAGCTAAGTCTTTTTCCGAATTTTTTCGATAAATAGGCTTACAATCGATGGTATCATTTGCACAGAGATTATATACTTCTTGTGTTTTTATTTTGTCTAACATAGCAGAATTTATTGCATCACACATTCCATTAGTTGGTAACAAGCATACAGCAGATGAAGGCAATTTTTGTATACAATTACACAGTTCATCGAGTCTGTCACCAACAGGGAATATATCTAAATTTATATTCCGAGTGCTTAACAGCTAAACATCTTCTTTCGTCATAGATCCAACTCTCAATCGAGACAAAAGTTTCCCATAGGCATCATCATTTCGCTGACGCATATTTATAGTAAGTTCATCATATTCAACCAATTGTTTCCAAATATTAAAATGTCCCATAGATTCAAGACATTTTTTCATATCATCGGATGATAAATCCATGTAAACTGCGTCGTGAGCAACTGGCATAAGTTGCATTAGATCTCCAAAAAATAGGATATTTGTACTTTGGTGTACCTCCATGCTGAACCGGCAGTGAAAAAATTCTATGCAGCGTCATACCGTTAATACCAAATGCAGCAAGGCCTGTAGGAGCGGCAATTGCAATTTGACGATTTAATGTTTTTCGAATCCAAGTTTTAATAACGTAGATAAGAAAGCTTTTACCTGTTCCACCTTCTCCACTAATATAAATTTTTAAAGGTTCATCTTTATCATCCGTAAAAACATCAGTCACTTTCTGGAAGACTCTCAGCTGATCAGCATTCAACTCGCTGATCAGTTCATCTAAATCAACTTCTTCTTCTGCATCTGCATTACCAATATCTTTAAAATCTTTCATCGCTTCACCAGCAGCTTTTTCCGTAATACCATCATTTATTGGATCTTCTAGTTGATCCTTAGGTTTATTTCCGATAATTTCATTTTCTTTTTCTTCAATTAGTTTTTGCATATGATCTAATCCTTCTTGAAAATTATCTAGACGTTTGTAATAATTACACGCTTCTTGAAGTTCATCTTTTTTAGCATTAAATGAATCAGCGAATGTCTCAAAACCATCTTTCAATTCATCAGTGTTTCTCCAAGGTTTAAATAAAAATAGTAATGAAAAGTAAAAGTCTTCAAGGTGGGTTTTTATATTGTATATCCAACGATGGATTAAATAGCCTCGAGATCGTTTTTTGACCCATAATATAGGGTTTCCTTGATCATTTATTTTGAGTGTATAATACTCGACTTTATCAGACACAGGCTCAGATCTAACAACGTCCCACTCTTTGCAAAACTCATATAGACAAAGATTTTCCAAAACAACAGGACGTGAAGGATAATGGTCATCAATTAAAGACGGGGCAAAAATATCGGTTGAATCTTCATCCAATGTTTTAATTTCCTCAAACGGTTTTACTTTACGCCCTCTAACTTGTCTTACATTCAACCATTTTATTGTTGTATTACTATCAGTTCCACTCAAAGAAGTTCCTAATAATGCTGCTTCAAGAGCTCCAATTTCTCTATTATTTAAACTTTGAAAAGCAAAATTCCATAATCTGATGAGCAATGGTGCTGTGGAGTTAATATCATTGACCATCGCTTGAGTTTTTGATCGCTCATGTTTCGTTATATATTTTGTAACATACCCTGTTAGGGCTGAGGAAGTTTCACCTACATATTGAATATCCACATTCCCTTCCCAAACTATAAGAATAACAGGATTACAATCATTAATATTCCCTCCATCTTCGGTACTAGGGAGATCATATAGTTTATTCTTAGACCGTGAATGTCTGTGATTTGCGATTGCGATTGCTGGATCACGTAAGACAAATGTCTCGGTAACAGGTCTAGGAAATCCAAATCGACAGCGTTTAATCGTTTTTCCGTATTTATTTTTTAATGACCTCATACAATAACCATTATGATGATGATTTTGATAAGTCGTTACCCTACGATGCAATAATGGTGCCAAATTTTTATTTGGCATTTTGCAAGTCACATATTTTTGGATAAACTCAACTATTTCTTCAATTTCGTTTGCACCTATCATAGGCGCATTATCAACCCATAATAATATATGGAAATGTTGAATACCACGGCCTTGATATTCCCGTCGCCAAAAATAATGATTAATTTTTCCAAGTGGATTACTTTCTGAGTTAAGGAAATCTAACATGGCATGAAATTTTTGATCCATGTAGCGAGAAACTGACACAGGATCTGCAGCAATTACTTGACCCGGTAACATCTTGTCTAAGGATGGAGCATTAATTTCACGAACATATTGAATCAAATCATCACATAAATACTCTGCTGGACTTAGAGTAAGAAACCATGTAGCTGGACCATATTCTCTTATCATACACCTAAGATTATTTCTTGGCTTTTTCCAAAATTGTTCTGTGTTTGGGAGACGCTCAAATATAGAGCTTAACTCACTTTCTAACAGACCCTCACTTAATTTGTTTAAATAATTTTTTACAGTATAACTGTCACGTGGATTTGTAACATTTAACATGTGATAAATTCCTGACTTTAATTTTCGAATACTATCATTTTGTAATAAATAAAATATATATTGCTGGTCTAGTCTGAATCGTGGCTTAAGGGAACAGAGTTTTTGCTTTATAAAATCAGGATCGCGAACCTGCTTAGCTCGGTCTTGGCACTGTCCATTAATCCCTCGAGGATATAGGTTTGGAAAGCACTGCAAATCTAAAGTTTTTACTCGTAAATCCAATGAATCGTCTTGAATTTTCAACATTTGATAAATGTCTGTAGCTGTTTGATTTATTCGTTTATCGTACAAAGGATATTTTGTATATTGTTCGTAGTTTAATTCTGAATGATCTATTTGAGTAAGCATAGCTCGTTTCTTTAAATTCTCTGTTTCATTTTTATCATCTGCATTCAGATCTGGCTTAAAATTTTTATTTGCATACTCGGTGATAATTTTTTCAATTTTCTTACCAGAAATAAGTGCACCTAGGCTTTCATTATCAGTTTCGTCATCAATGGAACTATGTTGAGTTTTTATAGCAGTTTTATCATTCTGACCACAATCATAGGCGTTCGCTAAAAGAAGGAGTTCATCATTATCATTTTCTAAGTATTTTGATAAACTATGATTAGAGTGTATTATTTCATCTTGTTCAGATTTTGTTTTGCTGTCATTGATATAAGCACTTTTAGAACACTGAAAAGCACCTTGTTTATCTAGACTATAATCCTGTGAAACATCACTGGCAGTTGATGCTGTTTTTCCACTTTTAGAACTTTTAGAACTTTTAGAATATGTAGAACATGTTGAAGACTGGGAATTTTGTTTAGGTACACGTTGACTAGAACTATGTAAAATATCACTGACTGTTAGTGTAGTTTCTACACTGTCGAGAGATTGAGAATTTTGTTTAGGTACACGTTGGCTAGAACTATGTAAAATATCACTGACAGTTAATGTAGTTTCGACACTGTCAAGAGATTGAAAATTTTGCTCAGCTACATGTTGGCTAGAGCTTTGTAAAACATCACTGGCAGTTAAAGTAGTTTCTCTACTTTTAGAACTTTGAATGAGAGCATTAGCTTCAGCTGGATTTTCGATATTATTTTTTTCAGTACTAGTATTGTTTTCTTATGCTTCTTCATTATTTTCGAAGTTTTCTGAGACATTCGTTTCAACAAAATATTCAACATCCTTTTTTTCTACATGTTGGCTAGAGCTTTGTAAAACATCACTGGCAGTTAATGTAGTTTCTCTACTTTTAGAACTTCGGATGAGAGCATTAGCTTCAGCTGGAATTTCGATATTATTTTTTTCAGTACTAGTATTGTTTTCTAATGCTTCTACATTATTTTCAAAGTTTTCTGAGACATTCGTTTCAACAAAATATTCAACATCCTTTTTTTCTAAATATTGAATTAACTCTTCAGCAGAGTCTGGCAATACAATGTCTTTATATAATAGATTGTTTAAACGTAACCATTGTAAAGCTTTGAATACTTTTTCTAAATTTACTAAATTTTGCCAAACAATTTTAGCTTTTGTAGGAATACTTCGTACTAGTATATATAGCTTATGGTTTGTATTGATTGGGTCGAATTTTGAAGCTAGTTTTCCCAAAGTTTCTGAAAGTGGTAGAGGTAAATGAAAACACTGCCCCTTAGATATTTGATATCTTGAAGAATGTGGCATATCTTTTTTTTGTACAGTCTCTTTGAACCACTTGAAAAGCTTTTGCTTGTTGAATCAACATTACTTCATAGTTTGATAACTCTCTAATTTCTTCGGGAACATTACCGTCCTGTAAATTGTTCAGTATACATGTTGGTGGAATATCTGATTTTCGGAAATATTTTAGACAATTATCACAAATATAATCGCTATCTTTTTCATCAGGATGATTGATGAAGAATTCTTCCATCTGATCCCAGTATGGGTTTACAATTGGCAAATAAAAATTATTGATATTCTTTAGGGAACGTTCAAAAAGTAATCGTTGGCAAGATCTACAATGATTTCTAGGTAAATCCATCATTTTTTTTGTGTAAATTTTGAACGCTGCACTATTCTCTGCAATTATCGAATCTTCATTCAAGCAATCCATTTCATGACTTGTGCTAAATTCTACATTTTGTTTTTTCATTCCGTTTTCAACTTCTAATAATGATTTTATATTTGACATATCTAAATCATGGCTCATTTTTAGAAATTTTCTATAATATTCATTTAATCTGTACAAACATCGTAACATTGACCTTATTGATGAGAAATGAGGTGATAAAAGATGCAGAGAGAAGCTGATTGATTCACATGGATATTCACTGCTATAACAGCTAAATGAATGACCTAACTTATCTTCTGAATGCGTAATAAAACATTGTTGTAGAAATTTTGGACAACTTGACAACGTCTGAGTTACTAAAATTTGGAGAAAATTTTTATAGAGATTAAAAAGTTTTTGGTCTTTCAATACTGTGCAAATAGAATCACAGCTCCAAAATTTTACACCCTTTTTATTTGTGTCAATTGGTAATATATTGACTGCTTGACCTTGTGGATTTATAACAAAAGTCTCTGAAAACTTTTTTTGCTTTTTGATTTCCATTATCATTTCATTTTGTTCGTTGTCTTCATGCCTTCTTTTTACTGATATAGCATTTACTTTTTTTGGTTTTTCTGATTCATAATTAAAATTGTATGATCGATCATAAAAATATGGTTCAGAAGATGAGGTATGCTCTGGGTCTCCACATAAATTCTCAATGTCAGAATCATCAATCATATTTTTTAAACGTGAATCTGCCATTTTTATCATTCTTTGAAGAGTTTTAAATTGGACAGAATAATAATTTTTCCTTGCTTGCTTACACCACTTGACCATTTTTTCAGCTCTGAGCCTGGCTTCTGTTTCGTTTGTAAGATTGTTGATAGACTCAACCAGAATTTCATATGTAAGATTTTGAATATATATTTCTATTGAAGATTTAAACGGAACATATGTATTATCGTCTTTTGGTAGCTCACTTTTCAAGATTTGAGGCTGTTTCGATACGTTTTTTTTTTTACTTTGAATGGTCGCTGTTTGAGCATTGTTGTCTAAGCGTGTTCGTTTTAAATATGCTGTATGTTCTTTTTTTACTATTTCTTCCAGTGGTAGTGGAAGTGGTGGATCGCTATGCTTAGTCATCGGAAAAGGAGTTATTATCTGGGTTTCGAACATATTGAGCAAATGCTTTCTCAAATTGTCATACTCATATTCAATAGTTTCAGGTTTATGACGAAATAATAAAGAAACTCCAAATGCAATAGCCAGCACACCACAATCATCAGCATTTTGTTGTTGATGAACTCTTGGAAACCGCACATTGTTTTGTTCAACTGTATAAAATGGAAATAAACGTTGTAAATACATTTGATAATCATTATGGAGTATATGAATGTTTAATGAATCATAAATATGAATATTTTTACTATCGTAATAACTGCAAACCCAGTTATCAGTCATTGGGCCAGAAGCGCCTCTGCTATGGAGGATTTGTATATATATTTATATATTTATATTTCATTTATTATTTATTCAGTCCACACGAGCATATTAGTCTTGACAGAGAAGTTTATTTTATTCATTCATTATTGAAAAAAGTGTCGTTTTTTAGAGCTAAAAAATAATTAATAGTTATTAACAATGTCTCATAAAATAGAAAAAAATCCTAGTCGTAAAAGAAGTAGCAATGAGGCTGATTGGCAAAGAAATGTGAACAAAAAAGCAAAAAATGAGGTAAGAAGCTTCGTCTGGGTTAAAAAATATTTTATATATTTTTTATTAATTCATTAAACACAATTGAACAAAGGAGCGCGACTATATATTTTTCAGGCGACTCAGGATTGTGCATCTAGTTCAAGCGTTCGCGGTTCGATCGCGCAATTTGTTAATAAATTCATATCTCAATAAATAATTGATATTAAGTTTCAAAAATTTGTATATATTTGCTTGACATCGTAATGAACAATATTGCCACTGACAAGTTTTTCAAATTTAAAATTTCTCCGACGATTTCTCATTTATTATTTATTCAGTCCACACGAGCATATTAGTCTTGACAGAAAAGTTTATTTTATTCATTCATTATTGAAAAAAGTGTCGTTTTTTAGAGCTAAAAAATAATTAATAGTTATTAACAATGTCTCATAAAATAGAAAAAAATCCTAGTCGTAAAAGAAGTAGCAATGAGGCTGATTGGCAAAGAAATGTGAACAAAAAAGCAAAAAATGAGGTAAGAAGCTTCGTCTGGGTTAAAAAATATTTTATATATTTTTTATTAATTCATTAAACACAATTGAACAAAGGAGCGCGACTATATATTTTTCAGGCGACTCAGGATTGTGCATCTAGTTCAAGCGTTCGCGGTTCGATCGCGCAATTTGTTAATAAATTCATATCTCAATAAATAATTGATATTAAGTTTCAAAAATTTGTATATATTTGCTTGACATCGTAATGAACAATATTGCCACTGACAAGTTTTTCAAATTTAAAATTTCTCCGACACTTTTTGCATTCAAAGTTAGAGAAAAATATTTTATGGCCTGCATTAAACAATAAATAAAAAATATTAAACAATAAAGGTAAGTAATTTTTTCAATGATACTTTTAGAACCGCTAAGCCATGATTAATACATATGCTAAATTTTAAATTTATTCATTGATAATTAAAAAAAATATCACGAGTTGAATCTTTAAAAAAAAATATTCATTAGAAATTTTTTTTTTTTATTTTTATTTTATAACTCAACAAATAAAAATAATAGAAAAAAAATTATTCGACATAAAATTTAGGAATTTTGATTCTAAATACAATCATATTTTTTTTTTTTTTTTCTGCCATTTTTATTTTTTCTAGATTTTTTAGATGAGCAACGTTGCATATTTTGAGGCTCCACGCGCGGAGCGTGTTACTGTATCCGGACCCTCAATTATAACATATATTTTTATTATAATATTCATTATTTTAACCTAAAAGTTTATTTATTCACAACTGTTAATTATTAAATACAAGATTATTATTATAATATTAACAATATCGGTACTATTATTATTATCAGGACCTCCTAAGTGCACTGACAGCTTATGAGCGTGCTCGTGAAAGAGAGGAAGCATCCCGGGCACGACGCAGAGCTGATCTTGCTCGACGTCACGAGCAAGCTCAAGCTAGTCTTTATTTGATTGAAGCAGAAGCCATTCAAGAAGGCTACGAAATGCCAGCTTCAGCTTTCCGTGGTGTTTATTTTCATGATCCACTTGCTGATAATCGTGGTGATCTTGATGGTGCTGTAGAGCTTAATGATGTTGGAGGTGCTGATGCCATCGATTTGAGAGTTGCTCGTCGGAAAGAAATGTTGAGAGGTGTACCAGTCGGTGGTATTGCTGGTGGTGCTCATAATGTTCATGGTCTTTTTGCTGCTGGTGGTGCTGGGGCTGGACGTGGTAATGGTGGTACTCTTGGAGGTCGTGCTGGAGGTGTCATTCTTGGTCAGATGCCAGTCAACGAGTTTGAAAGTTCCAGGTAAATAAATAAATAACGATAAACTACTAAATTAATAAATAAATAACAATAAACTACTAAATTAATAAATAAATAACAATTAACTACTAAATTATTCAACAATATAATAAAAAAATAACAATAACAACAATAAACTATTATAATAACAACAACAATAACAACAATATAATAAAAAAATGATAACAACAATAAACTATAAATTTTTATTACACTGTTTTAGGTACTGGCGAAAGCAGTACTTCCAATCAATACTTGGTGGTGGTGGTGGTGGTGGTAATCGAGGACCAAGAAATAACACCGGGAGACGAGGACGAGAACGAGGACGACAAGGTAGACAAGGTGGTAGACAAGGTGGTCGAAATGGACCCGCCAATGTCTTCTATTTGGGACAATAAATAAACCAAACTATAAAAAAGTCTTAATTAAAAAAAAAAAAAAAAAAGCGATAAAAAAAGGGGTGATACGAAAGTATAAATTTAATTTAAAAAAAAAAATATATTATTAATTATAATGATAAATAAAAAATAATATAATAAATATTATTGTTAAACAAAATATTATACTTGATAATAAAAATTAAAAAAAAAAAACCTACTGATAAAATAACCTAATATTAAAATAATTAAGACTCAATAAAAATAACTTGAATTAAAACATTTAAAAAAATTTGTTGTCAATTTCTTAATAATTTATTTTTCATGACAATTGGTGTTTTTATGTAATTTGTAAATTTGGCTGATTATTCAAAATTCCTTGTGCAAGATTTAATACACATATTGTTTCTAAACAATCAGCTCATTTAAATTCAAATTTATCAGTTATAATAGCAATACCATCAAATATTGTTTGTGTTGTAAATTTTTGTTTATTATTTATATCATTATTTTTAGCAACACATGGAGTACTATGTGGCATAAAATTATTTAATGTATGTAACATACTTTGAAATGTTATAACAGCAGTACTTTGTACTGGTTGACATGTTACATCAAATAATTTATCAATAAATATTTTAGCACAATCATTTTGCATTAATTCACGTTTCATTAATGAACCCATTGGTGTTATCATAAATGCAATATTTTGATGATTAAATTTATGTCCATGTGGCATTTTAAATGGTCTTAATGTTTGTAATTTTTTCATATATATTAATGCTAATCTATTAGATCTTAATAAATCAATAATTTTATTTTTTTTAATAAGATTCATTTGTACATGACAATACTTAGCTGGTGGTTAGCTGTTTAAAATTTTCATTTTTAAAATAAACAAGTCCCATTAAAGTTGATGAAATATATTTATCTATCAACCTTTAATATAACAAAAAACAAATTATTTTAAACAATTTAATTAGTTATTTTCTTGACAAATTAGTTACTTTAAAAATTTCTACATAAATTGAATTATTTTTGCAGTGACAATTTGCTTTTAAACTTTTACAACAACATTGTCAAATATTTAAATTTTTTTTCTCAGTCTATTATCACCTGGAGTTTACAAAACAACACATAAATTTATTTACCAATAAACAATGTCAATATTTACAGTAAATTATTAACAATATAATAAATATCAAAAGATAGAAGTGTAATGTCCTGCGGTAGGCGCATTAACTTTTTAATTTTTATGTTAATAATAAATGTTGAGGGTGTATTTCAATGCCCCTAACTCCATCTTACTGATTGTAGAAACACTACATTTAGGGGAGCTAGAGGCATTGCACCCTCAATAAATCTCTCGAGCCGGCACTATTGCCAAGCGGCCAAACCGCCAATTTTAATAATCAAAATTACATACAAATTAATATAATGAGTGATATCGACAGAATCCTAAAATTACAAGGATTCTCTCGATACCACTCATGTCATAATTAAGAAACTAGAAATAATTATAATTAACGTCGGAAAATCATACGATTTTCCCGACCAATAAGAATTAAGCTATACAAGAAAATAGACACTATACTATGAGGAAAAACTGAACATCCCCGAAGGATCCACCCCTACTCTGAGGATTTACGGTCATCGACCGAGATCCTGGATCCTAGGTCGTTCACTCTTGGGTTGTAAGTCAACCTGTTCGTCGCTCTTCCAGCATTAATATTTTTTGGCACTTGGCCTCAACGCATTTTAAGTTTAAGAACTTAGAATATTTTACTATCAACCAACACAAATTGTAAGTTATACTTATTCATTATTTTATTGATTATTAAATTACTTTATTGTTTCAATAATAATTAAATAACATTTGGTTATTTAATTTATCAATTTAAAGTCGTAAAATCATTTGAAATATTAACTTGTAATATTTTACGACCGCATGGTCTGAAAATTTTTCTCTTGCTTGTGTGAAATAAATTTGAAAGCATTTATTGCCTTAAATTGCTTAATCAATTAAATGGTGAATAAAATAAATTACAATTCGTTGTATTAATTAATTATATTATTTGGTAAAAATAATTAAATATTTTATTATACAAGTTACGACCGCGTGGTCTGAAAATCTTTCTTTACTTGTATAAAATAAGTTTAAAGCATTTATTATATTAAATCAAGTAATAAATTAAACAGTGAATAAAATAGATACAGTTTTTATATTAAATAATTATAGTATTTGACGAAAAATACGTCAAGATTTTATTGTACAAGTTACGACCACATGGTCAAGAATTGATGCTACTACGGAATACGCCGCAAAAAGCGCTCCTTCCATAGCATACCAGTGTAAAATCAGTGTCACCATAAGACTATATATATATATATATTTATTAAAATATATATATATTCTGTAACCATCCAAGAAGTTACGACCATACCAGAATAATTACATACGTAATTTATCAGCAATTATTTTATTTGTAATAAAATAATTATTACAACTTGTCAATTGAGGAACCGAGGTTCGAGTAACATTCAAGGTACACGCCGTCGCTAGAGCGCTAGACTAATATTTCGACAGCCAATGTAAGTACCTTTTACTATAATAAATTTTAACTCAGTGTTTGCTCATCGAATTTATAACTAGTGTGAAATTATTGTTACTGTAAAAGCCAAGCATCATCGTAGTGTTAATGTAGAGTCAGTGACTTATCAATTCAATCGACTGGATTGCTTCTCAATCCCGTCGCTAATTACTCAGTCGTCATAAATTAATTGTGCAACTTTAACAAATTGAATAAAACTACGACCGCATGGCTTAGTTTCTCTCTTTTCGACGCGACGCGCGAATACGTATTTAACTGGGTTAATTATTTTAATAATTATTTTGTGTCACGTTCTTGTGTAATATTTTGTGGGTTTAATTACAAATAAATTGTGCTTTTATTTTACCGAAATTTACAAGTGTTAACTAAAGTTATTTTTTTTATAGTATTATTGTGTTGCTTTTTCGCGTATTTTTCAGGTTCCTTTTTACCTCTCCCTACATTACGTAATTATTATCCCCTACCTTTCTAATGTTCCTTCACTGGGCAGGATAAACAGGGTTAATTAAAATACATATCTAGTTGGATTATTTTACAGGGCAATATTGATTGTCTAATAAATGATCCGGCTACGATATTTCAGAAGTCAAAATATAAAAATGGGATGTAAATAAGTATCAAAAAAATTAAACACATTTAAAAATTTATTTAAATTATCAAAAGGACAAATAAATAAAACAGATAAAATAAATGAACAAATTAAAGAAATTGATGTATCATTATTAAATACGACAATTGAATTATCAGCACTTATTGATAATTTATCAAGATTTAAAACTCCAAATGAATGGGCATCAATAACATATTATGAAAAAAATAATTCAATTGGTACATTTACATCAAATGAAAATATAATAATTGTTAATGGTAGTACTGGTCCATCATTACGTTCAAGATTTTGTATTGGTAATTTTGGTGATAAATTAAATAAACAACAAGAATTTAAAAAAGCAAGAAGTCTTATTAGAGCTGGTGTTAAATTTTTTTATGATGGTAATGATGTTTTTGTTACGAATAATTCAGCAACTGATTTATTTGTTCATCCACTTGGTTTGAATAAATACAATAATAGAACAGATAATACTGTTCATCGTGTAATATCAAAAAAAACATTTTTTAATATTTAACAAATCAATATTTCAACGGCAATTGTTGGATCATCTACAAGAGAGTGATGAAGCTGCTGGTGAATGATATAATTCATGTATCATAAGGTAATTGAATTTATTTTTATAAAATAATTAATGATTCTATTTAATTAATTATTATTTTATTTTTTTAGAATGTCATTTACAAATGGCTGGGGTTTTAATAGATCTATCAATGATATAACAGCAATACCATGTTGACTTGAAATTAAATTACATATCCCAATTGGAGTACTAGAATCAGTACTGGGACCATCAATAAAACCACCAGCTAACCACCAATACATACATGATAATTTGCCCAATATTATTATTATTGTGCTATCCATATTTTTAAATAATATATTTATTGTAGCGAGATAGTATTGCTAGATGGTGCGCCACCTTGTATGATGCGTTAGTATGAGAGTCGATGAGAGAGAGACGGAGAAGAGAGAGAGAGAGAGTGGAGTTTTGGCTACGGGGAACGTGTGCTCCGCTCACTTCGGTTTGGCACTTCGGTCTTGCACCTTGTGTTTTTACACTTGTGTCTTGGCTGGCAAGCAAGACGCTGGCAAATATTAAGTTGGCCAAGCCAACTCAAATAAATTCAAGTACTGAAATTGTGAATATAAATATTAAACTGATTTTTCAACTAATTGATTGTTATAAAACAACAATCAATATCAAATTGTCATTAAGTAAATAAAGAATATTGTGTACACAGTAAAATTGTCAATTAAAATAAGCTGAGCAATAAATCCAAACTTGGTAAAAAGACGACGTGAATCAGGACGGCGTCCTTCCATAAATCACGCCGCCATTACTCAAAAAATAAACTTGTTGCATCAGCGTTGAAGAAATAAAGTCAATTCAACATCAATACTATTCACTGTTGACAATTATTCAACATTAATAATATTCATTGCTGGCATTATTCAACATCAATAATATTCATTGCTGGTAATTACACAACACAAAATCTTTGGACATTTACTTGGTCTGATCAACCAAGCATTCCAAGGCCAACGAATCATCATCAACATCATCAACTTGGCATCAAGAACTTCAATCATCAGTCAGGTTATATTGGTATGAGTATGTGTGTGTTTAGTATGAATGATTAGGGTATGATAATTTGAATAAATACAAATAATTTTCATATATTAAAATATAAAATTCTGTTTGATTGTTATTTTACATCCACTCAATTTCAGGGTAAATTTAAATAATCAATATTCATATTTTAAAGTAAATTTCATTGCATATTCATTTTGGTAAATTTAAACAAGTAAGATTGGTCGCTTTTTATATTTAAACAATAAAAGAAAATAAAATATAAAAGCCCAATCTTACATTATATATCATATATATTTGTTATTAAATCAAATGTTGTACATATTTGGTTTTGTTGATCTTCATATACATCACTTAAATCAATACCATGTAAATTACTATATTAAATTTATTATTTATAACTGGCTTACTTATTGCAACTATATTTTTACAGTTAAATATTGCAATTATTGTATTTTTACAAAAAACTTTATCTTGAGATTCTTTAGCCAACATTGTGTAGATGAATCTTTGAGTTTCTCTTGTTACATACATTCTAGGATTTAATTTAGAATATTTAACCATATCAATTCAAATACCTGATGATTAAAAATTAAAATTCATATAAATGTTAAATTAATATTAATATTTTTAATATTTACCTGTATTTTCTATTATCCATTGACGTCCAATTTTGTGATCAATAACACCAACAAGTAATGATGTGTATGCCATTTTCATTGATACTGATAAATCATCATTTTGTAATAAGTTAAATATTGCAATTATTGTATTTTTACAAAAAACTTTATCTTGAGATTCTTTAGCCAACATTGTGTAGATGAATCCGCTAAATTTTTCCGATTTTTTTTTCGTTTGAAGTTAGACAAATTGAATTTTTCCGTCGCCATGAAACAATAAATAAGAAAAATTAAACGATGTAAATAAATAATTATTTCGATAATGCTGTTGGTATCGCTAGATTATTATAAAGCTACAGACAAATTTTCAAGTCGATTTTTTTATTTTTAAGAAAGTTATCACAAGTTATACCGATTGTCCCATTTTAATTGGATAATGGATTTTTCTTGGAAAATATAGCTCAAATTGAAAAATGATTCAAGTAAAAGTTGTAGGGTTTGGACGGGGACCTAGAAAAAAAAAAAAAAAATTTAAAAAAAATTCAAAATGGCGGAGTTTCAGGTATGAACATAGTTTTTTTAAATGAATACTGTATTTTTTTTTTTGCACCAAAATGTTTCTTACACCAAAACTAACACTTTTTATTTGAAAAATTTTTCGATAAAATCACTGTTTTTTCGGCCCGATTTTATCTGTTGATGGATTTTCCTCAAAAAAAAAATGGCTTTGATTTGAAAATGCTATTTGGAAACGTTGTAGCGTTTAGGAAGACAAACACGAAAAAAAAAAAAAATTTGGTAAAAAATTTAAAATGGCGGAGTGAGAAGCATGGATAAAAAAAATGGACTTAGCCAAAAAATTTTATTTAGAAAAAGTGTTAATCTTGATGCGAACAATTTTTTTAATAAAAAAAAATTACACCTAACCTCAAAAAAAAGATGTTCATACAAAAAAATAAAATAAAAACAAACAATATTTTCATAAATGAATGAAAAAAATTTGTTTAAATGTGTACTTATTATTATTTTTTTCAATTACAACAACACGCCGAAGATGTTTACACATAATAAACCCGCGAGTCTAGATGGCTCTCAATTTTTTTTTTTTCTTGAAAACTATGATTCCTAGAAAAATAATATTATAAAAAAATAAATGGTATTTAAAAAACGCATCTTTTGAGCTGTATACGAAAACTCTACGACAATTCTATCAAGAGTTACCGAATTTCTGGAAAAATAAACATACTATGAATAATAGTCTAACTTCAATAGTTTTCACTCTATAATTTTTCGAATGATGAAAAAAATCATCTAATTTTAGGTTTTATTAAGTTTTCTGAAAAAAAAAACACTGGAGAAATGTTCCTTATCTCGTGCGATAATGTTCTTAGAGACGCATTTTTTGAGCCCTAAACGAACTCTATAGGACAATTACTTTATAAGTTATAACATTTCTTTCTTTTCTGGTGATGATTTCAATACTGCCGCTGAGCCTTATGGCTCCTAGCCTCCGTAATATTTTGTTTCACGCTAACATCAAACAAGAAACTCAAAATAGGTGATAAAGTGCGAATAAGTGAATATAAAAAAATTTTCGAAGAAGGATATATTCCAAATTGGACAACTCAAATTTTTACAATTTACAAAGATATTGAATACAGTAATTATAACGTACAAGCTTGCTGACTATCAAGAAAACAACGTTAAAGGATGTTTTCGGCAAGAAGAACTCAGTCCAGTACGCTATCTAGATGTATATCTTGTCAAAAAATTATAAAAAAACATAAAAATGAAGGACGTGTAAGATGGTTAGGTTTCGATTCTGAACATGGAACATGGAAAAACGAATCAGATGTGTACATAATTATATTTATAATGTAGAAAAATACGGTCAGCCCGATCTCGATCCGAGGTAACACCTGACTTTAAAGCTCGGAGAAATCTCGGGTATAAAACTCGGCCCGAGGTCGGGGCGTTACGCTTCCCGAGTTAAAATCGAGATTGTAAAAAACTGGAAAATGAGTATTATATAAATGAAGAGAATGACTGCTAGGCAGACTTATAGTCAAACCTACGTTTTTTAATAGTTTATTCAATCTAAATAATTAATAAAAATATAATTATGACTTATATTTATTTTTATTTTATTATTTTTAACCTAAATTGACAGAGAAAAAAATTTTAAACATAATATTTCATGAAAATAAACCCTAATTTTACGAATAAAAAAAAGTCACTAGATTGGCATTGTCTAGTGAGTGACTTTACCGACAGCTAAAAATCATCAACAGATATAATATGGTTGTGTAATAATTTAGCCGACAATTGACGAGCCGACATTAAAACAATGATCGTAATTGACTTGTACTTCAATGTAATGTCAGCTAAGTGCAACTTAGAATTTCAATTAATTAATTACAATTAATGAGGAGAGTTACAACTAATTATAAATACATTACATTGAAGTACACGTCAATTACAATCATTGTTTCAATGTCGGCCCGTTAATTGTCGGCTAACTGATTACAACCATATTATATTTTTAAAAAAATATTGGAATACAACTTAAATAAAATAGATCAATACGAATCATATGAAAAGAACGAATATTTCTGATAAAAATTAGTCACGTTAAAAATTTTTTCATTCAAAATGAAAAAAAAAAATTCGCAGTTCGCAGTTTGACAGTGTGTTTATTTTTCGTTTACTGTAACATTAATTTAGAATCAATTTTTCAATCACTTTTTATATTGATAAAAAAAAATTTCATTGGAAAATATTTTATCCATTAAATATATTTATCTATCAAAGAACATTTTATTGAAAATTATTTCATCTATTATTTAACCCATAATGATTTCAACAATTTTCATAATTTTATTTTATAATATAAAAGTACAAACAGGAACAAATATGAAATAAATGAATTATGCTGTTAAATTACTGCATTTGCATCATCTATTTCTTGAACAGCTTGAATAAGACTTTTTTTAGCTTGAATTGATGGACTTGAACTTTTTACGATGATTATCCCAATCTGATGATCGTGTCAAACAATCACTCAAGACAACCAAAGATTTTGTTTTGATTCTCAATTTTTGTCTTCTTCGGTTCATCGAATCTAGAATGGAATATTTTTTATTTTATTTACAAAAATTTGATTATTACTGACCACAATTATTATTACTATCTATTATTCATAATATATGTTTTTTACCTTCCATACATTTTCTTAATATTGGCAAATTATCAGCCATATTAAACTTATTTTTACGATGTCTCGTGATTGTTAACTTCATGGCTATGTCCCGGGCCATAAATGCTTTCAGTATGCTTCTACCACAATCTGGTAGTGAAACGAAAGATTTATCATCTTCAGTTAATTCCATCATGTATTGAAACTAAAAAAAATGACAATGAAAAATTGATTATTTTTTGTTTTTTATTTACAAAATTTATTTACAGTATCTATTTACTTACTGTATCTTGATAACAATTTTCATCATTTAATTTATTTTCCAATGATACTGGTGATTTCAAACTTTTAATTGGCAATTTAATATCATGGATTTCTTCAAGAACAATTGACAGATTTTTTTGATTATTTTTTATCTCATCATACTTTTTATCAATTGATTTTACAAGTTTTAAAATTTGATCAATTTTTTCGTTTCCAGCTGAAGATGTACCGCTTCTTTTTCTTTTCTGTTGTTGATTTTTATTTTTTGAATTAAGTCTTTTCAATATGTTTTTTTTTTTGGTAGTGTTCTACTGTCATCATAACTATCATAATTATCATCTGTGTTATTACTGTCGTTATTGTTATCATAATTATCATTATTTACTTGATTACTATCATCATTGTCATTATCAATATCATCACAATTATCATCGTTGTCATCGGATCATACTCATTATTGTCATCATTCTGAGCAATTGATTCATCATCACTGGAGGTAAGGTAAGCACGAAGATTGCTTTTTTGAATTTCTGAAATTAAAAAATTAACATTTAAATCACTGATAAAAGATTTTTTTGATTTTTATTCAAGTCGTACGTTTTATCTTATTTCTAGTATTTTGTGCTTCAGCAAGATCTTTTTGTTTCGATAATATTATGGCTTCTTTATCACGAAGTTGAGACTGGTGAAGAGTTTCTTCAAGAGCTTGTGCTCTTTGTGATTGAGTGTTGTCACTTCCATGTGAAAAACCATCCAGATACGTATCTAATAAATAATTTTTGTTATTACACTGAGAGAAAAAAATATTACGTTTCACTATGCTACTATAGTACCGGTGGATGTTTTCGGATTTTTGATATCATTTATTATTTTTTTTAATATTTTTTATTATTTACATAGTAAAATAAAAATTTTAATAAAAATATTGGTGAAGTATTTATAAATAAAATGATCGATCATGAGAATAATACTACAAATATGTATGTCATAGAAATTCAAGGAACTTATGGTGCACTATGAACAAGACCAAATATCGATGAACACAATAACCATCGTCAAGAATTTTGTATTGCAGTTGTTAAAGAAAATGTGTAATCAAACAGAATACATTGGGAAAGTTGAAGAAAATGTTGATAGAAAAACAATAGTAACACAAGTAATTCCAAGTGATCTAGATATACACACAGAGAAGGATATGTTAACAGTTAACATATCCTGTTTAATGTTAACATATGCCATGTTAAGATGGGTGGTGGCTGATAAGTTTACATCAAAGATATATATATATTAACATTAAACATACGTATTTTAATAGTTAATATGCGTATGTTAACTATTAAGATATCTGTAATTGACACAATTTGAAGGTTAGGCTGATAGTTGAAGACATTTACGTATGTAAATATAAAAATTGAATGTAAAATTAAGAATGAATCTACAAAAAAACTAAATTTAAATAAATTTATGACAACACGAGTACATATTATATTATATTACAATTAGAATAGTATCACAATATAATGTCAAAAAAAAAGATTACAAGAAGTAGACTGGCGCATCAAAATATTTATAAAACATTAACTGTTATTGTTTCTGATGTAAATGACAATGCACTCAGCTACGAGAAAATTAAATTATTTTGGAAAAAAATTTACCACTAACAATCGACATAATAACACTAACAGCAATTGATAATAATAAAAAATTAAACGTTAATTGGTCATCATTTATATTTAATATGGATACAATAGAATCTGATAAAATTGAAAATAGTTTTTATGTTAAATATGGAAATAAAAATGATGGTATTGCAATTGTCTTGTCATTAAAAACATATGATCGTCAAATAAAAAAATAATATTATATTTAATTGTCATTAAGGATAATGGTAAACCAACAATTGCTGGTACAAGTCTATTGATTGTTATAATTGGCGATATTGATGATAATCTGGCTCAAAAACTGAATTGATTTATCAGTATGTTGAAGCTTTTATCAATTCAGGAAAAGAGCACAAGTAAAACAAGATTTGTTTAAAGAAAAATTATCAACACTGTTAACTGGTAATGAGGATTATATTGAAATTTTTAGTATACAATATTTTAGTATAAAATTTTCAATGTTATTATCAAAATAGATAATGTTGATTGTTTGTGAACTAAATTGTTTTATTTATCTTAAATTTTAGTTTAAGAATTCGGATGGCTTGTGATAGGTTTTGGTATCGATACGATTTTAATAATTGTATTCAGCACTTTATAAAATTAATGTCATTTATTTAAAAACACAATCACTTAAAAACTATTATATTACATAATTACAAGTGTTCTTTGACCTTGTAGTTGTAAGTTACAATGCCAATCTTTGTTCTTTTATGTTCTAAAATATTCTGATAGGAAACTAACCACAACCCGGCACTGTGATACTATAAATTATATTAATTTATCAATCACGATTCTTGTTGTGTTCTGTGTGTTGTAAAATAGCGAACTATGTGTACTCGATAATTTATGACGTGTATTTTGTGTACATTAATTTATATGGACTAATTGTTTAAACTAAATGAAGTATTTTTTTTCTTCAAAAACAAATAAATAATTATTAAATTATAATTATGTAAATAATTAATTGAATAATAATAAATAAATAATTCGTGTTTTCAATAACTTCATCAAGTAAGTTAATTTAAAGCGATTTATAAATCCCTTCAAGATTATTTATAAATGTTATTTTATATTTTTAATTAATTCTTAATTAATAACTTAATAACAATATGCTTTTTGACATTATTTTTGAAGCTACTTACTCGATAATTTATTAATTGTTAAATATCAGGTAATATTGTATAAATATGAAAGGATTAGAAGAATTTCCTGATCAATGTCAATTTTCGAATTAGCAAATGTCATCTCCATCTGTTTTTATCATTGTTCAGTATAAAAATGAAAGAAAATGGGTACAGCTATCGGAGCATTTGACATATGCTGATATCATTCACAAAGGTTTATTACTTATTTATTTTGTTTAATTAACTTAAGAATTTGTTTGATTTATAAATATTTTTTTCAATTTTAAAGTATATGAAATATTTGCATTACCTGAGGAGCAAGATATTGAGATGACTAAATGATGTTTTAATTGATAAAGATATATTGTGTAATTTTATACGTTCAAGTGGTCATAGCTTAACATCTAAACTTAGACAGAAAATAGTCAATTTGTTATATATTTATTTATTTATTTATTTATTATTAATATCCCAGCGGCAAGAGGCCATTATATGTAAGATATATGTAAGATTTTTTTGCTTTTTTATCCTATTGAAATTATTTACCGAAAAATTGATTATTTGTTGACATTTCCATATTATGTGATGTTTTTTCAGCTAAAAATATAGTTGCTTACACAAACTCATGGATTAAAGCATGCTGATGGTAGTACAAGTGCTGATGTTATACCAGTACCATCAGATAAACCAATTGATCTCAATGATGACAAAGAGCCTTTACCAAAAAAACCAAAATTAAAAAAAAAATAACTGGTGACGTGGTTTGAGCTAAAGTTAGTTGTTAAGAAAGAATTTGAATTGTATTTTTTTTTCTTCACTTTACTGAATATTTAGATATTTTTTTATTTTATCAAGGAATTGAAAGAACTTCTCATTAGGTATTTCGTCGATTTTTTAAAACGAAGAGTGAGACAACATTTTTCCTCTGTTTTTTGTCTTTTTCGCACTCATAAAAATCAATTTTATCATACTTTAATTATTAATTGTAAAAAAACTAAGCTCCAAACCTCTTTTATTTTTTTTCTATACGTTTTGTTTTGTCTCATTTTATAACCCGATAGTTTTTTTTCACGATGTCATATTGTCGATTAGAGATATTGGTATTTTAATGGACTTTTTTTTGACAAAAATCGCATTCTCCATAAGAGCCCATGTTAAAAGTTGTCAACTTTGAAAATTAATAAAAAAATAACGAGCTTTCAAACCATTACCAAAAAATTACATAAAATGTATTAGTATTTCAAGAATCTACTGTATAAATTTCAAAGCATTCTCATATTCGGAAAAAAATCGACGAAATCCCTTAATCACACTAATATGGAGATGAAATATTTAAATCATACAATGATTTAGGATATTTAACAAAAAAAAATGTAAAAAAGTTATTTAAACCCAGAGATGTGGTTTTATTTCAAGATAAATTTCATCAACAATGTTTGACTAAAAAATTTGCTGATAATAATTATTAAGTACAAAACGTATACAAAAGTTACAAAGATGGTAGTGTATTTAAAAATAATACATTTTTTCAAATAAATAGAATTTCAATTCATCTACAAATTTATTATGACGAGTTTGAGCAACCCTTTGAGTCCGTATATATAGTATATTTATAAAAGGACTTAATTCTTTTGTCAGAGGTAGTTTAATATCTGTAAGTTGTGATAATTTGGGAGGAGCAAAAATAATAGGTATGAATGAATCTTTCGTAGCCACGTATTCTTGTAGAATTTGTAAAATAACTATAAAAGAAGCTAAAAAAAATTGTTCCATTAAATGAGTCTGTTGTGAACTTAATCATTTCATTATAACATCAGTTAGAATATTGTAATAATAATACATTTATAAATAATCAAATATCAGTAAAATAATCAACATAATAGATCTAACCATCCATGTCCAATAGATTAAAATAAAAACGCAAATTTAGTAGGTCAGCGTGGTGCTCAAATGTTTTGTTTGATAACTTATTTACCACTTCTTTTAACTGATGAAATAACGAAATTAAATCATGCGGGTACAAAAATATGGAGAGTTATTTTATTAGAAATTATGAAAATTGTTTTTGCTCCAAAAATTAGCTATGATATGTTAGATAGACTAACAGTTTTATTCAAAGATCATCATAGTCTTATTATTAATGAATTTAATTCATTATTGATAATGAAAGATCATTTGATAACACATCTTCCAATGATTATATATAAAATGGGACAACTAATTCTCATTGGACCATGAGATACGAAAGTAAAAATGGATTTTTAAAAAGTTTCGTATACGAGTTGAAAAATTTCGAAGACATAACACATACAGTGGCTAATCGTCATCCAAAATGTATTCTACAATCGAGGAATAATAGAAAACTATATTCTAAAGACGAACCACGAATTAACAACACAAAAATAATAAGTTTAAAGTCAAGTTAATTTTGTAATATTATTAACAAAACATTGAATATAAATTTAAATAATTATATTTCTATAGGTAATAGTGTTGATATTCGAAGTGAACATTTGATAATACAAAAATTTATTGTACATCAAATACTAATAGTTTTCGACTTTCGGAAAAATCCTTATGACTTTTTCACATAATTTGAAGTGTTATATCATTTGAAGTTATCAATCTACCTCATACAAAAAGTTGGAATATAAACGAGTCTATAGACAAAAAATTAGTTACTGTAACAGATTATTTTTTGTAAATTTTGTAATTGATAAAATAATAATTGTATAAATATTTATATGTATAGAGTGAATCATTTCATTGTTTGGTTATATGAAAAATAATAAAATTTACGTATCAAAAAATATTATATAAATGAATATACATTTATTTTTTTGCTTGTACAAAAAAAAAAAAAAATTCAACAGAAAGTATTTGTTAAATTAACAAACAGCTGTTTGTAAATTTCATTTTACAAACAAAAATTTGTAAAATTAACAAACAGCTGTTTGTAAATTTCATTTTACAAACAAAAATTTGTAAAATTAACAAACAGCTGTTTGTAAATTTTATTTTACAAACAAATATTTGTGAAATTAACAAACAATTATTTGTAGACCTAATTTAACAAATAAAATGTTTGTTAAATTAACAAACGTTTTGTTGGTGGACCTAAATTAACAAACTGAATTTGTTAATTTTACCAACTATTTTTTACTGTGTATATGACAGTGGGAGTGATGTGAATGATCAAATTCATAATATTGATGAAGACATACCAATTGGAACAAGTATACTTAAAGTTATTGCAAAAGTTTCAGACAGTAGTAAAAATGCAATTATTGAATATTTCATAACAGATGATAATTTTCGTATTAATAATAATGGTATTGTTCATAATAATAAAAAATTAGATGCTGGTTAAAATAAAATTTGAAGTTACTGCAGATAATATAAATGAATTTATTAAAAAAATAGTTCAATATTTGTACAAATAGTAGCAATTAAGAAGAGTGATGAAACACCACAATTTCAACAAAATAATTTTACCTCTAATATTGATGAAAATGCACAAGCAAATACATTTGTTGCAACAATTATTGTATCTGATATTTCGTAATGATACAGTTAAATATCCATTCGATAATAATGGGATGGGATCAATTTTAAATTAATTTGGAGACTGGTATTATTCGTCTTAACGATATATTTACCACCTGTTAAAGAGTCACAACCAATCGGTCTATCAGTTATAACTGTTGTTGCAACAGATAATAATATTAGAATAAATCAAATAATAATATATAAAATGATAAGAAATCAAGAAATTGCTAAATTAAAAGAAAATCCAAAATTTAACAACAAATGCTATATTAGATAGAGAAGAATTAAAAATGATGCCAGTAACAGTAAGAGCTGTTGACTCTGGAAAATTTCCATTAGAAGGATTTATAAATCGTGATATTGAAATTAATTCAACAATTGATCGTGTAACAGCATCAGATGCAGATGCTGATGAAAATATTTGAATTTATTATAAATTATTATAAATAAGTGATTGGCAATATTTTTCTGTTAATTCAGAAACTGGTTCAATTATAATGAAAAAATTAACTGAAACTGGCAAAAAAAAAAAAAATTGAACAATAAAACGCCAAATACTAATGAATTAGAAACACATAAATTTGAAAAACGTGATGACCTAGTTGATAATAATTCAACATATATTGATATGATTCTTGATCAACCATTGATATAATTATTGAAGATACAAATTATGAAAGACCAGTATTTCTAGTTGATAATGAAATTGGAAGTGTTCATGAAAATAAAAGAATTGAAGTTGAAGCAACTAATGGTGATTATTTCAAATCGTGGTAATAGTCCTGATAGATTAAGTATAATAACAAATAGAGATGGTACTGCTTCATGAAAAACTAAAAAATATCTTGATTATAAAAATAAATTCATAAAAAAAGTTCCAAATTTAGAATTCAAGTTAGTTGATAAAGGTTCAAATGACATAAATAATTGCATATTCTTGGGTAAATATAACATTTATTTAAAATTTTCAATTGAAGTTTCTTAATTCATCCTTATTATTTCAATTACAGCCTTGAGACTGAGAAAACACGCAATGATGTATTTTATTTTTTATCTGAGAAAATCTGTGTCCTAGCTTGGTATTCAACTTGACCACTGGCTAAAGAAAATCTTGTAAAAGTCAAGTTAAAACGGCTCGACAAATGAACGTTGCTCAAAATTGGTCAAACATTAAAAGAATAAAAATCAAAATCTTTGTAAAGATAAAAAAAATACACCAAGACAAAGTTTGTATAAAACTTTTTTATTCAAGGAGAATCATTTTCAAAAAATTATTATTTTAATGCACATTCTAAAAAAATTAATCAGTTTGAATTAAATAAAAAAAGAAAAATAAATTGAACACAATAATTAATACTCAAACGTTTGACGAGCTTTCAATAAATAAATAAAAAAATTGTTTGATTAATGTTATCCAAACAAATATTAATTCATGTTTTGATTCAAGTTTGATTAATCAATTTATTAATAATTATAATAATAATGTTGATATGTGTGAAATATTGGAAAATATACATGAATTTTCAAGTATTCAACGAATGAAAAATATTAATTATGTAGTAGAGGTAAAACAAATATGCGTATTGGAGTAAATGGTGAAAAATTTAATTCCAATCTCATCATTTTATTATCGATATCGTTTAATTCAATTGTAAAAGTATCTGATTCTGGTTGGTTTCGAAGTTCCCAACAATTTAAAACTGAAGAATTCATGAGGTCGGTTTCATAAATAGCGTCTCGTCTTTTCCAACGAACTCCACGTATCAAGATTCTGTCTGCTACATTATAAATTTTCAGTATCTCAAAAATGTTTTTATTTTTTAATAACAGCATATTATTTGGCTTTTTTGGAGATAGTATTTTTCCATGGAGTAGAAGCATTTGGATACCATTTTGATTTTTTTTTTAACGTTTGTCAACAGTTTTCCTCTATTATTCAAACTAGATTGCTCAAATAGTCGTCGAGCTAATTGAGCAACTTTGTGTGTTGTGTGCCTTTTAATTTTTCCTAGATAATTTTCAAAACAAAAAGCATTGATTTCACTGAGACTGCACCCTATATTTTTAACGTCATCAGCAACAAGAATCAAGTTGTGTACATTGATTGAAACTGAAATAACTGACGAACTTCCCGAGCCTGGACATGAGACATAAGACGTGAGACATGAGACTTGGAAAATCCCGCGTTAAAATCAATTTAATTTTCCCCGGTCAAGTCTGTATTACCGAATCATGAGAATTAAGAATTCTCGCGTTAAAATGTCATATTCAATTTTTTCACCATCTTTGTTTTACCGACACCTTTTCATTCCTCTGCCCCCTTCGATCTACCTTTGCTATGGCCACCCCTGGTCACAGGACTCTATTTATTACACTACTGTTTTATCATCAAATTAGTAATAGTAAATACGAATACTATTTATCATTCATTTTGATCTTTATTAGTTAAGGTTATATTTTTATTTTTATTTTTTTACATCTTTCACTTTACTAATTTTTTTGTTCTATTTCAGAGCATGGATTCTGAAGGTAACATTATCTTTGAAAATCAATCTGTTGATAAAATTAGTAAACTAACAACTGAAATCTTTATTATTGACAATGATAGTCAACTTAACACCAATCGAATAACAAAAGCTGATGCATCATTTAAACGCTTGATTCTTGGTACTTCAAATCAAAGGAAGAACGAAGTAACAAAAGAAGTTGAAGCCAGAACCAGTCACTTTAATGATACCAAAATCACGAAGCAAGTACATTAAGTACTGTTGAAAATGTAAGCATACGTTATGGATTTGATAATACTTGACGAGATAAACATAGGTATACATTTGGCGGTATTCAGCGTAGTGGTCAAGGAGCTGGATTGAGTTATAACAACCTCAACAAGGTAAGAAACAAGGCAGAAAGAATGAATTTGCTAACATCCAACGTCTCTACCACTACGTATTAGATTTGATAATACTCAACGAGGTGACTGACGTAATAGATTTGACAACACTCAACATAGTAACAGAGGTGATTTAGCAGTATTCAACATGGTGGCAAATTTCATGGTCAAAAAAAATATTTAAAAAAACATGCTGGGGTTTATCAAAAGAAAAGAGACATAGTGTGAGTCTTACTTCATTTGTCATGTAAATATGAAAAATAGTTTGAATAAAGTTATAATATTTTTTATTGATTAAAAAAAATTAATTGTTATCTAGCATTTATATATGTGCTAAACTTTTTTTCTTAATCATGAATAACTCATTAGCAGTTGGGAGATTTTAGCTATCTTATAATCCCCTATTTTCGCTGATATATGTATACCGATATCTTCTCATTATTAACAAGTTTTGAATTATAGATAAAAAAAATCTGCCCGTTGTTCTTTTTTTTTATTAATTACATCATTGTCAATATAGCATAACTGTTTTACTCATTACTCGGTTTCATGAAATTAGAGTCATGATTCTAAGCGTTTAATGGGCGATATAAATCCCTGAAAAAAATAATTAAATATATATATATATTTCTTCAAATCATAATTTTTTATTTTGGACTGGTTATTATTGAAAAAATACCTTTTATTATTTTTCCTTGCTCTGTGCATCTAGACAGCAGATAAAGTGTACAAACTTATGACATTAATTCTAACGAAATCAAGTAATAAGTAGAAAAGTTATGCATCGTAGTCACATGATAAACGATAAAGTTGTACTACCGTTTTTTTACTACTGTACTACATTATTTTTCAGCATGAAGAAAGATTCTGCAGAAGTAAAGTTTTTTTCTTCAGTGCGGTGTTGAATCGGCCAATGAAACTAATTTGTCAACCTAAACAGTTTTAACAATAAGACACATCCACATTCTTTGTTCTTCGCACGATTGTATAATTTCTGTTCTTTTCACACTTTTAGAGTACAAGAATTGTTGCATGCAGCTGTTTTGAGGTAAGTATAGTTTCTTCTATTTATTAATCTCAGATATACAGGATGTCTCGTAAGTCGCGCATGGTAGGTATACCACGAGATTGTACGTGAAATTTTAAATAGTACATGTTTTCAAATTTTGGGTCTACGACGCTTTGTGCCTGAGTTATTAACGTTTTAAGTTGACTAATCAGAATCGAGCGTCGATAATTATTATCATTATGGCATCTGGACCCACGTGTGTGTTTACGTGCCATGGATGAAATTTTTTCTGTTTTTTTAATTAATTCGAAATTCGAACGCAAGATGTAGTTAAATCATAATAAATACGCAGTTGCAAACAAACACACAGCACTCACACTAATCATAACAAAATAATCCTTTTTAATTCAAAATCACATTTATATTTTTGATCACATTATGTGATTCATTCATTGATCACATTTTAATTTAAAAACACCTTTCTATTTTTTTCGATCACATTATGTGATTATTCTATCAATGTGATCAAAAAATATAATCTTTTCTAGTTTAAAATCACATTTATATTTTTGATCACAGTATGTGATCAAGAGGCACGGTAGTGCCTCACGTCAAGTATGAGAAAAAAAAAAAGCTCTAGAAACGAGATTAACTACCGTGCCTATATATTATTGGCATAGAGCTAACCCTAACCCTCCAATTCCTTGGGAAACTATTTTAAAATATGATTGATCGGATAAAAATATTATGTCTTCTGATCATTTCATTAGATCAATATCACACTTTTTTATAAAAAAATAACAGATTTTTGAGATCTATACTTTTTTTTAAACTTCAAAATCATTTTCAGAAATTGCGTTTTTCTTGATATTTCCTTAAAAACTCAGGGCACTTTGACAAACATTAGAAACCGAAATTGAATCAAAGCAATATGGCTTCCAAGTCCAGAGCAGTTTGACAACATTATAAAATAAAATTGAGCAAGAATAGTAGAATGGTGTGGAAGAACCTTTATATCTGTGCAGTATTCAATATCGCATCGATGGTGCGCGCGCCATATGTTGTTGGGATTATTGCAGTTTTAAAAATTGCGTTTTTCCTGAAATTGCTCTCAAAAGTTAGGGCACTCTGACAAACATTATAAAATAAAATCAAATGAAAGCAACACAAAGCATAATTGCTTCCAGGTCCAGAGCGATTTATAATAAAAACAAAATTGAGCAAGAATAGTAAATGGTGTAAAAAAACCTTTAGGTATATTTACAGTATTCAATATAGCATCGATGGCGCGGATTTAATAATGATTTTTTTAGCTATGTTTCCATGTCACATGTTGTTCATCAAGTTTAATGAGTTTTTTCTTTTATATTAAGTTATATGTAAAAGGATTTATTTTTGAATATTTAAATCAGCTGCCAGAAGCATCTGTCTATAAAGCAAAAACGCTATCATATTTTTAAATACTACATTTGATTTGTTTATGTTTTTGTGATGCACAACTATTTAGTAAGTTTGAGTAACAAATATTAAAAATAATAAAATGTCAGATGAAGTAAATATTACTTTTTTTTTACAGGATATGTAAATAGAAATATGAAATATGAAATATTTCTATTTACGAAATTATTTACGAAAGGATTTAATTTTGAATATCAAAATCAGTTGCTAAAAGCATCTGTCTATAGAGCAAAAAAGCTAACATATTTAGATGGTGTAACGAAACCTTTATATATGTCAGTATAGTATTCAATATCGCATCGATGGTGCGCGCGCCATATGTTGTTGGGATATAGGCGCGAATCTCAGGTCTGTAAAGTTAGCACATACATTATAGCACAATCAAACCAGACTATGAAAAACAAAAAAAACGCACAAAAATTGCGGATTCCGCACAAAAAACGCATATAATTCGCACGCAACTCCTGATATAGTCCGGTTTGATTGTGCTATAATGTATGTGCTAACTTCACATACCTGCAAACCCTGTCATGCTAATTATGCTAATATATACAACATACACATGTTTGCTGATGAACGTAACCTTTTGTTTATATAGCTTTTCGTTTTTATTGTGCTTTTGGGAATATATATATATTATTATGTTATTATATAAAAAATATTCATAATTATATATCTATTTGGTTTAAATTTGGATATTAATTGTGGAGGTAATTAATATTATAATAATACAATAAATAAATAATATCAATATAGATTGATGCATATAGTAATTAAGTAAATTTTATAAATTTGTATTGTGTGCAATTGTGTGATATTTTGGTGACAATTCATTTACATTTACAAATGAAAAACAATAAAAAAAAAGAATGAAATTAAATGTAACCAGTGCAATAAAATTTTTAGTGGAAAAAGAAGTCTTCATGCTTAGACAAGTTGAATTCATAAAATTGAGCTGGTTAAGACAATAACTGAAAACGAAACTTGTGTATACTGTGATGAAAAATATGCAAATAAAACAAACTTGTATTATCACTATTTACATTTTCATCAAGTCTCAGATTATCAAACTATAAATTGTCCATT
Source organism: Aphidius gifuensis (assembly GCF_014905175.1). Classification (NCBI taxonomy): domain Eukaryota; kingdom Metazoa; phylum Arthropoda; class Insecta; order Hymenoptera; family Braconidae; genus Aphidius; species Aphidius gifuensis. Next base: position 18,198,623 of record NC_057788.1, on the reverse strand, counting down.
CGTAGGTTGTGATGAATCTGTGAATATAGAAGTATACTTATTTAAAACTGAGAAAACACATTTGAAACAAGCATCATTATCCAGTGAAGATAGAAGAATTCGCTTTTCTTAATGATGATAGTGATTACAATGTTATTTGTTCATTTATTCATTTAATTAATAATAATTAGTGTGATATTTTCTAATATAAATTATATTTATTCATTGTAAAATAAATTATTTATACAGATTTCATGGATTGGAAGGGTAGAGTTGAAACTAAAAAGGCTGCACCTTTATAATAAAAGATACGAAGAGCAGAGTTTTAGTAATTCCAACACCAAAAGACAATACATCTGCAACTGCAACTTTAAACAATTCAAAACCACTGTATGTCCATCTATGATGGATGTTACAGGTGTTAAAGATCCTGACAATAATAATCAAAGGAAGGGTGCGAACTCACGACAAGCTAAAATTTCTGCTTATCAACATGGCGGCTATAAAAATAACCAAAAAGTAACTAAATTCACTAAATTATCACTGAATTAACTACTATTCACTGAATTAACTGCAAATCCGTAATGTCTCTCCGTGACTGCAGAACAAGCTTGACACCACCGAGCTTGTTCTAAAATCACGGATTCGCGATAAATTTAGTAAATTTAGTTACTTTTTGGTGATTTTTATAACCTCCATGTTTACAAGCGGAAATTTTAGCTTGTCATGAGTTCGCACCCTAAAATGGATGTCAAGTATTGGTTATTTGATTGTAGAAAACCTTAAATTTTCGAAAAAAAAACTGTTTTTGAAATAATTCCATGTTAAATAAAGTGTATTTTATATTTTGTTATTTTTGGCTTATTAATATTATTTTATTATTGTTTTATCAATTATCGATATTTTATATATTTTTTCATTGTTGTCAAGTGTATTAAATTTTAGAGCGGTGTGTTCAAGTTTTTGCTGCAATGCTTTATGCTTCATGAAAAAAAACCAGAAACTTAGAAAAATAACGAAGTTCCCCCGCCGGGAATCGAACCCGGGTCTTTTGCTTTCCGGGCAAACGCCTTGACCACTAGACCACAGGGCTTCTTATTTTTTCTAAGTTTCATCAAGTTAACTCCGACGTCCTTCTATGCGTCAATTCATTTTTTAAAAATAACGAAGTTCCCCCGCCGGGAATCGAACCCGGGTCTTTTGCTTTCCGGGCAAACGCCTTGACCACTAGACCACAGGGCTTCTTATTTTTTCTAAGTTTCATCAAGTTAACTCCGACGTCCTTCTATGCGTCAATTCATTTTTTTGAAAGTGCCCTCACCGGTAAGTTTTCTCGCTTACTGACGTATCGAGTCTCCGCTCGGTCTCTACGACTTCACAGCTCTATGGTGTAGTTGTAGCTACGAACAAAAGTATTTAGAAAAATGTGAATCGTGTTCATATGTAAATGTTTCCTTGTCAAACGAATTTATGATAAATCTTTTAATACCAAATAAAAATAACACATTCACTTAACAAGAACTTATTCATCAATCACTATCATTGTGGCACAAAGGGGTTGGTACATGTGTCGATTGTTTTAGATCAACAAAAATTCTAAAAAAGATTGAAGTCCTCAAAATTAATGATATCATTGTTTTAAGTCTACTCTACATCAATAAATTTAAATGGTCAAGTAAAAATGATAATTGCTTAATCAAAGGAATACCCACTTCTAAAATTCACATTTGTGGTTCTACCAAGAAGACTAGAAAGAAGGAGAGTCAACTCCGTACATTGGAAATCGGACAAAATATGTCCTGTACCTCGAGCTTCTCAAATTTGCCAATTTGGTGCTGATTGGGTTCTACGTATAAAGTTAGTTATTTTGTCAGTTATTTCCGCAAGAATACTAGCTGGATAAAAATTGATAATTTGTTCGTTGCTAGCAAAAACTGGCGAAGTAATGCAAAAAATGCTTACATATTTTTTTTTAGAACGAACAAAATTAATACGGATAGTACCAAGTAATTTTATATACTTTTTAATATTATCGTTTTTTCTATCGAATGATTGAAGGACTTTACAAAAAGATGTGATATCTAAACAAAAAAAAAAACACAGTTTTTTTTACAAAAAGGAGCGTCAAGTATTCGAAATCCCCACTAATTATGTGATTATAGTAATTTTATTTTATATTGGAATTTATTAATTTTTAAGATACAAAAAGATATACCAACATAAGTCAAGAAGGAAATATTTAACGCAAATATCTAAGTCTTAATCTTTGACAAAATTTTATACTTGACCCCGCCCGGTTCTTCCCAAATAAAATTTAAAGACTTTCACACCAATGCAGATCTACTGAAATTTAGTAGTCGTTCTACATAAATGTATGCGCAGTCACAACCTCGCGACTTTATTATAGTAGTTTCATATACAAGAGACAAGAATAGAGCGTGACAAGTGTGATTTTTTTGAAAATCTATGAAAAGTATTTGAATTATATTAAATTAATGTCTTAGAGCTCAAACGCACGACAAGCTAACTTTTGCTTGTAAACATGGCTGACGTAGTTCTGAGTGATCTAAGAATGCGCAACACGTAAAATTACTAGAAAAACCACGATGGCTGGGGACATATTACTAGTTTTATGGGAATTAGGACGGCCATGTTTACAAGTTCGACACAACCCAACTTGTTGCGCGTGCTCAGTGCGCTTTACAAGCAAACGTTAGCTTGTCGTGAGTTTAAGCCCTAACTTGTTACACATGCTAGTGCGCTTTACAAGTGAAACTAGGCTTATCGTGAGTTTAAACCCTTAGCTTATTAGCATTGTAACTGAATTCAACTATATTTTTTGGTGATATCTTGGAAAATTGCATAGTGGACACTACTTTTTACACTGTAAAATATATATTCGGCGCTCGTGTCATATTGTGTCATATGCATTCATTATTGAATTGTTGATTGACGAAAAAAGTATATAGGTATATGTATAATGTATATATGTTTGTGCTGGCATGCTTTTGAGGACATTTTTCAGAAGATAGGGTGGGGGTATATATAAGTCTATAAAACTCAGACAAATCATTTTTTTTTTTTTTTAATGTTTTTATTTAACGTCGCATCAACATCCAGGGTTATTAGCGACAATTATTTACAATATATACATTTTTATATACATATAGTTTTACATTATATTACTATTATCTGTTATTTGTTCTTTTGTTTATTTTTTATCTTTTTTCTTTTTTAACAATTTAAATTTGGCTGAAGATTTTTGTCTGTTTAAGAAGGGCTATGATTTTTTTGTAATTTGGGGGTGATAGGCAGTCTCTAACATTGTTTGGTAGATTTAGTCTTCTTCTCGTCGGTGCCGTGTCAATACATTCAGTGAGTATATGGGTCCGGACAAATCATGTATGATAGTTTTTATACAGATAATTCTTGTTTAAATTGCATTTATTAACAATTAAGTATAAACAAATGATTTTGAGGACATTTACTTATATAAACTGAATTTCGAGGACGTCTCTAAATATATATATATATAAAAAAAAAGGGTATATAAACAAATAATTTAGGCATATGTAGACAATATATTATTAAAGAAAATATATATTACAGCTTTTATAAAGATATTTTTTTCACGCCCACATACAGACGAAAAACTATAGATAAGATATTTTGGGGACGTTTCGATATATATAAATTAAAGTTTTAGTGTACTCGATCTTTCAGCAATAGTAAATGTTCAATTAACAATTACATGATACCTCTAAAGAAAAATTTGTTCAAAAAATTATTTTCTATTTAAATGAGATAGACGTGGTCTTATTTGTACAGATAGAAACAAAATTTGTAGAAATATAAATGACGTAGAAATGGCATGGATTCTGGAAGAATGTCTTCAAACAATGTTTGAGTGGAGGTCAACTAAAAAATTAAGTCTTGATGATTAAGTACAAAATAATAAAAAAAAAAATTAACAATGATTTTTCATGTAAATAAAACGCATGACGTTTTCACGTCATGAGTTTGTCATTATTTCACACTGACTAGATTGTTGTTGGATGCATATTGTGACAAGAAAAAACTCAATGTTCAACTTGTTTATGGTATAAAATACAATCTATAATAACTTACTGCTTGGATTTTCATTGTAAAAATAATTTCACTATATTGAATTAATTAAATTGGAAATCAGCACTAAGTGTATATCTAAATATTAAGGTTGTTTTCAAATCGCATGATCGGGCGACGTTTTGGGTTCACAAGGGTACCTATAAAACTAAGTTAAAAAGAATATTTTAGCGCCCTCCCATGCCTAAAATTTTTGTACTTTACTGATGCGTCTTTGATTGTATAGGTTTAGACTGGCCTCTATGTAAATACGCTAACACTACCCCAGCAGCAAAAATTTAGATCGTGAAACGTCGCTTTTACATACACTACTACACCGTTCATTGTATACTCTATATAAATAATAAACATTTTATAAGTAATAAACATTTTATAAATAATAATGCCAAACCAAATAAAATTTAAAGGACGATTTGTTAAAAAAAAAGTATTAGACACTTATTTTAAACGAAGTGAAAATATGCGTGTACAGAGGAAAAATATGCGTTCTAAATTGTTGTCAACAAAATTGGAGCCTAAAGAAAGTGAGGTTATTACCGAGAAAAAAAATGTTGTCCAAGGAAGTCGTATTGTTAATGTTGAAGAACTTGCCAATAACATGATATGCAGCAATTGTAATGATGATCTAGTACTCAGAAATATTATACGAGAAGATACAGAAGGTCTTCATTCATGTTGGTGCATCAAATGCGAGAAGTGTAATGGCATAACAAAAGTTCATACTGGCAAAGTTCGTGTTGCTGAAACTGGGAAGTTTGCAGATAATAATACACGAGTGGTTTTAGGTAAGATTAATTTTTCAACATGTAACATTATATATTATATTATATGAGTGTAACTTTTTTAATACTAAAAATCATTCTTCTAGGTGTCATACATTCTGGTTCTGGTCGTACAGCATTGAACAAGTTGCTGGCTTGTGTTGACATGCCAACAATGTCAAACCACATTTAAGAAAAATATGAAGCTGAAATCGGTCCAGCACTAGAAACATTGGCTGCAGAAAGTTGCAAGAGAGGTGCTGAAGAATAACGAAAATTAACAATTGATTGTATTAAGGATTTATGTTTTAAATTGTAAGTTTGGTCTCGGTGCTTTGTCACAATCGTTCAATTGTTTACAGTGCTTACCCCAATTTATATTTTTTTTTTATTGTTAAACGACGATAAATTCTTGGAGATGATTATTTCCTAAGTTTAAATTTTAACTTGAATCAACGACATGACCATACACAATGTCATTGTTTTATTTAATTTTAAACTTCAATAACAATATTGATATTGTAATTTTTTCACTTATCAATAACTTAGATAATTTTTTAACAATCATAAACAATTGTACATTATATTTTTAAAAACTGTATGTCACTTTTACATGGCAGTAAACAATTGTACATTTTTTTTTCTTTTAATATTAAATTTCAATAATATTGGTATTTTTAAACCATCATTATAAATAATCAAATTTTTTTTTAAATAATTTTTTAACGACGATAAGCAATTGTATATTATTATTTTTTAACAAATATTGTGTCACTTTTACATGGCAATAAAAAGTTGTAAATCATTTTTTTTTTTTAATTGTAAATTTCAATAATATTGGTATTTTAAAAGCATCAATATAAATAATTAAAATTTGATATGAATAATTTTTCAACGACGATAATCAATTGTACATTATTCTTTTTTTTTTCAATGAAATAATAATTTTATAGTCATTATTATCAATAATTTAAATGACAATCTTAATCACTTGTATTGTTTTTGAGATGTAATAAATTAAATGGAATATAAAATATATTTGTGTCTTCATTTATTTACTTATGTATTTTCGTATTTGTTTGTTTTTTAGACCAACTGAAATTCTTGATGAAATTTATCCTGAACTAAAGAAAATCTATTTATCAGTTGATACAAATGATGAGCCAATGACACCTGACCTGGTCAAGATCTTTAATGCTGCTGTAGGAAGTGTTGTAAATATTATAGTTTCTTATGATATGGGATGGAGTAAAAGAGGCAATGGGAAAAGTTATGACAGCCTGAATGGTTATGGTACTATAATTGGATATTTATCTAAAAAAATTCTTGATTTTGGCACAAGAAATAGAAAATGCAAGAAATGTGACAATGGTCATAGCCCTGAAACTCATTCTTGCAGGAAAAATTATCAAGGTAGTGCCAAAGGCATGGAAGCAAATGTAGCTGCTAGTTTAGTAAATGAAAGTTCAATTTTAAAAAGTGCTGGTGTTAGTGTCAGAGTTGTTGTTGGTGATGACGACAGTTCTGCAATTTCTGCAATTTTACAAGGTAGCACTCACAAAATCTTCAAGTTATCTTGTCGTGTTCATTTGAAAAAAAACTTTGTAAAAAATCTTTACAAGTTAAAGCAAAGTTATCCACAACTAGGTAACGTAGGTGTGATTGCTCATCTAAAAAAATGTTTTGCATATGGGGCATTCCAAGTCAAATCACCGAGTCATCGGCCTGACCCCTACCGATTCACTTGGTGTATTTTGGACCAAAAAACGACCTTATTTTTTTTCAATTTTTTTCCACCATTTTTACACCATAAAATAATTTTTTTTTTCCTACTATCGAGTATTTCTCAAATTAGACCAGGTTTAAAATTCTGAAATTTTTCCTATATCATCTCGAGGTAAAAACAAGTCACCCATAAAAATTTGGGAATGGGCCGAGAATAATTACTAATTTTTTTATAACTGATTAAAAAAAAATTTTTTTACGAATTTTAAAAATAGAAAAATTTAATAATGGTTTCTTGTAGAGAAATCAAAAATAAAAATAAATGATATCTTGATGAATTTTGTTTTTCCCTATATTTAAGGATGGAAAGATCGAAAAACTGCGATGCTCAAAATTCAATTTTTGAAGCTTTTACCCTCGAAATATGGAAAGAACCAAAATTTGCCCAGATATCATTTATTTTTATTTTCGATTTCTCTACAAGAAACCATTATTAGATTATTCTAAAATTAGATTATTTTAAAATTGGTAAAAAAATTTTTTTTCAATCAGTTATAAAAAAATTAGTAATTATTCTCGGCCCATTCCCAAATTTTTATGGGTGACCTGTTTTTACCTCGAGATGATATAGGAAAAATTTCAGAATTTTAAACCTGGTCTAATTTGAGAAATACTCGATAGTAGGAAAAAAAAAATTATTTTATGGTGTAAAAATGGTGGAAAAAAATTGAAAAAAAATAAGGTCGTTTTTTGGTCCAAAATACACCTAGAAAAAAATTTCTAAATGAATCGGTAGGGGTCAGGCCGATGACTCGGTGATTTGACTTGGAATGCCCCATATGCATTGGCACAAAATGCAGGAGACGCTGAAAAAATACGTAGTAGTATTCTAGTCATTGGTGAACACGTATATGGTAATCATGAGAACTGTGGAGCTTGGTGCCAAAAGGAAATGAAAAAACATACCATAACATTGACGAATGAGCCACTACGACTTGCACTAAATGAATTACTCATGAAATATGCTTGCAATTCAACCAAGTTTTCTGTTGCTGCAACAAGTCAACTAAATGAGATATTCAATGGTATTGTGGCACATAAAATGCCGAAAATTCAGTGTCATAGCCTGACTGCATCTGGAGATTATCGAGTGGCAAGTGCAGTGCTGAATTTTAATGATGGTGAATCATACTTGATGAATATGGAAAAGAAACTGGGCATGGATCCAGGAACATACACTTCCAAGTTTGCCATGTTTTTGGATTCTATCAGACATCAAAGATCAATAAAAATAAAAACAAGAGAAACAAAAAGAAGACGTATAATGCTGACCGAAGAAAGAGAAAAATTAAGACAGAAAAATGAAAAAGTTGAAGGTGTCCAGTATCAGAGAAACTGTGGTATAGAAATTACTGCTGACTGTATACAAGTGGTAGCTGAAATTGCATTTGATATCAATGAACTTGATGTACCAAAAATATCAGATGATTGCCAAATTGTATACTTTGACTTGGAGACATCTGGCTTTGCAAAGACAGCTGACATATTGCAAATTGCAGCTCGATGTGACAATCGGTCATTCTCAGTTAATATTAATCCAACACAACCAATTCATCAAAAGGTAACAGACATCGTAGGATTGAGAAATATCAGGGGTGAATTGTACTTTCATAATGTACTAGTCAACTCTGTAACGTTACACGACTCTCTAATGGCATTTCATCAGTTTTTAATTGTACACTCAAAACCATGCTTGTTAGTTGCACACAATGCATCATTTGATAGTACACGTCTGTTACAGGCTATCAAGCAGTGTTCTTTGTTGAATGATTTTAATTTTATTTCTGGTTACACAGATACTTTATCAATACTAAGAAAAAAACTGCTTGATAGGAAAGGTGAAGGTATGTTTAAGCTCTCAACATTGGCCAAAGATTTGTTAAGCGTTGAGGCCAATGACAAGTTTCATGAAGCACTATATGACGTTGAAATTTTAGAAAAAATCACTGCATTGATGATATCTAAAAACGAGTTGGTAAGCAACAGTCAAAGCTTTTTTGAGCCATTATTTTTCACCACCTTGGCTCCTTTAGCAACTATTACATCTAGCATGATGATTAAAAGACTATCAAAAGCATCGATCACGTATGAAATGCTAAACAAAATTTTTATAGAAAAAGGTGAAAAAAGTCTACAAGAAGTATTGGCAGATGCCATTGGGCATAAGAAAACAACACAAAAAATTCTTGAATTCTTTGAAAAAAATCCAAAGATGCAGACAAATAAATTATATATTTAGGATAATTTTGTTGAAAGAAGAATGTTTGTTTTTTCCTTTATTTTTTTTATCTAAAATGATTATTACAGGTACTTTTAATAGCAGTTAAGGTTGTTTGTAAAAGACATCGTCGAACCAATATTTGTAGTTTGAGGGGCCCGTATATCGTAACGCTATATTTCATGCCCGGGTACCCAAAATTTTGTTGCGCTTCTGTCTCAAAAACCGGCTTTTAAGTGTGTCCGTGCATATACAGACAGACACTAACACAACTGCTAGCAAGCAAGTACAGTACACAGCTACATTATATGCTTGTGTATGTCACGTCTGTGCGCATCACTTGCCGCGAGAAAGCAAATATTTTTTTTTTTAAAACTTGAATAACTTTTAAAATCCGTGGCAAACATAACTTATTTTTTCAAATTATATTCGTTTTTTTCTTATCTACAATTTGATAGAAAAAAAAAAGTTTTCGAGTAGACAACGAATCTACTATATGCTGTTTAAGAAAAAAAAAATTGTTTCGCACTATTCTCGTGTATAAAAGTTGTCAACTTTGACATTCATTATCTATAAAAAGCCGAGGCAAAAAAAATTGAAATAAATTGTCAAGATAGATAATTATTTCATTTAAAAAATAAGCCTAATTAAAAAAAAATCGAGTAGAAACTCAAATATTTACAAACAACCTTAAATTAATAAATAAAAATTAAAAAAAATTATAAAAATTAGTGGTTTTTTTATTGAAAAAGCACCTGATGTATTTTTAATATTTATTCAAAAATAAATTATTTAATTGAAATCATTTACTTATTTAAAAATAAATTATTTAATTGAAAATATTTATTTATAAAAAAATAAATATTATTTATTAATTTATATATATACATTATACATATATATATATGTTTTTATTAATGCATATATATAATCCTTTAGATTGTTTTGAATAAGTTGTTGGTGTTAGTGTGCGCGATACACGAAACAGAGAAAAAAGATGAGAGAGAAAGCATACAGTGTTGCCACGTCTACGTTTTTAATGTGACGTCAGTCGGCTGACAGCTATAAATTTTACAACTAATTAATTAATATCTTTTAAACGGCACTGAGGAAATTAATAATTTTTTTTCCATAATTTTCTAAATTCTACAAAGTACAAATCTGTAGAAAAAAATCAAAATTTAAATTAAGAGTTTTAAAACTATAAGCGCAAACGTACCTATACTCCCTATGCTTGCGTGTTAAAGTTGTCAACTTTGACACTAATTATCTGGAAAAAAAAAAAATCGAAAATTAAATTACGGAAAATCCATTTGAAAACAACCTTAATATTAAATTGCGAATTAGTACTAAGTGTATATCTAAAAATATACCAAATCAGTAGTTCAAGGACAGTCCCTAAATTCGCTGTTATATTGATGGACTAGTCCTCAAACTATGAAATACACAAATTCATATACTCATACGTATAATATGAAACTATGAATTTGTGCAATTCGTAGTTTGAGGACTACCCTGGTGGAAATATTACTCCGGCATTTCTCCGTTTTTGGCTGATTTCCGGAGAAATTACTCGGGCGTGAGGTTGGTGGTGGCGAAATTACTCTGGGATGAGGTTAATGGCGGAGGAATGACTCCGTCATGAAATTAATGGCGGAGAAATTATTTCGGTATGGAATTGATGGGGAACAAATTATTCCGGCATAAGATCGGTGAAGGAGAAGAAACGTCATGACCGGAGATTATTCCGAGGAATTATTCCGGCATGGGAGTAGTGCCGGAGAAATTATTCCGGCATCGGATCGATTGCGGAGAAATTGTTCTGGCATAGGATTAGTGCCGGAGAAATTATTTTGGCATGAGATCAGTGAAAGAGAAATTATTCTGGCATGGGATTGATGGCCGGGAAATTATTCCGGCATGGAAGGAGTGCCGGAGAATTTATTCCGGCATGGGATCAATGGAGGAAGAAACTCCGACATACAACTAGTTGTGGATTAATTTTTCCGACATTAATCCCATGCCGGAGTGATTATTCAACCATCAATATCATGTTGGAGTAATGACTCCGGCATAAGATTAATGTCGGAAAAACTAATCCGCCACTAGTTTGATGCCGGAGTTTTTTCTCCTCCACTGATCCCAAGCCGAAATAATTTCTCCGGCACTAATCCCATGCCAGAATAATTCCTCCGGCACTACTTTCATGCCGGAGTTTTTTCTCCTTCACTGATCTCATGTCGGAGTAATTTTCCTACCATCAATCTCATCTCGGAGTAATTCCTCCACCATCAATTTCATGCCAGAGTAATTTCTCCGGAAATGGGTCAAAAACGGTGTAATGCCGGAGAAATGCTGGAGAAAGCCGGAATAATGGCGGAGAAATATTTCTACCATGGTAAACTATGATATAACATTGAATTCAGGGACTGTCCTCAAAATACTGACTTTGTATATATATTTAGATATACACTTAGTACTAATTTGCGATTTTAATTATTTTAATGTAATAAAATTATTTTTACAATGAAAATGTAAGCAGCCAGTTATTATAAATTTTATTTTACATCCCTTACTTGTATCATATTCATTATTTTTATGACAGAACTCATCCATCACTGAATCTGCCAGAATGATGTTGAAATAGTATGGATACTGGAAAAATGTCTTCAAACAAAGTTTAAGTGTAAGTTTACTAAAAAATTAGGTGTTGATGATCAAGTACGCAATAATAAAAAAAAGTATAAACAATAATTTCTCAGAGATGCATGTTCATACAACACATGACGTTTTCACGTCATGAGTTTGTCATTATTTCAAACTCACTAAATTGATGTTGGATACATATTGTTACAAAAAAACAACTCAATAATCAACCCGTTTATGATATAAAATACAATTGATTGCTGCTTTGATTTTCATTGTAAAATATAATTTATTCTATTAAATTAATTAGATTGCGTATAAGTACTAAGTGTATATCTAAAAATATACAAAATCAGTATTTTGAGGACAGTCCCTTAATTCGCTGTTATATCAATGGACTTGTCCTCAAACTGCAATATGCACAAATTCATCAGTTCATACGTATAATATATAAATTTGTGCATATCTTAGTTTGAGGACTAGTCCATTAATATAACAGCGAATTCAGGGACTCTCCTTAAAATACTGATCTCGTACATTTTCAGATATACACTCACTACGAATTCGCAATTTAATTAATTTAATAAAATATAATGATTATTACAATGAAAATCTAAGCAGCAAGTTATTATAAATTTTATTTTACATCCCTTACTTGTATCATATTCATTATTTTTGACAGAACTTATATCCAACAATAATTTTGTCAGTTTGAGATAGTGACAAACTGATAATGCTAAAATAGCATGTATTCTGGCAAAACTGTCTTCAAACAATTTTCGAGTTAAACACCATTTAAAAATTAAGTCTTGATCATTGAGTACAAAAAAATGGAATGGGAGAATGGATTGATTAGATTTTTAATCAAAATCTAAGCAGCAAGTTATTATGATTATTATTTGACATTTCTATCCATTCCATTTTTTTGTCCTCAATGTTCAAGACTTAAGGTCACGGGCCAGGTTTCGGAACGCTTAAGGAAAATTTTCGTCTAAAACGGCTTATAAAACTACCAAAAAAATACATTTCTATATATATTTTTTTTTTTTTCATTAAAATAGTCTTTAAAGTTATCAAAAAAAAAATATAAATAGTAAATAAACATAAGGGTTTATTTATAATGATTTGTTTATGATTTTATAATGATTTTTGCCCAATGGCCGAGTTACGGAACGATTGAAAATCTGGTGCCATAGTTTCGGACCGTGTAAGTACGAGTTACGGAACGCTCATAAATAAATTGGTCGTACAGGGAAAAATAATTGTAAATGAATACTTATAAAGTGTTTAAATGTTTTAGTAATCTTTTTCCTTTATTTAAATATAAATTTCAATAATATAAATAAAATAAGAAGGCTCTAAAACAGTCATCTATGAACGCGCATTATGTTTTTTTTTTTTTTGTTCTTTTTTTTTAAGTTTATCATATATTTTTTTGAATGCAATTGTTATTGTTTTATTTGTGTAATCACGTTTTTTATTTTTAGTTCTCATTTTAAATATTTAATTTTTTTTCGAAAAAGTAAAAAAAAAATTAAATAAATAAATTCAACAATTTTAGGTTAAACATGGTGAAGATAGGGAATCCGTGATCGGGCCAAGCATTGATTTTCGAGACCCAATTACGGATTCCAGTATTATTAAATAAATAATTAATAAAAAAAAAATTATTTATTAAAAAATGAAAGAAAATTAAATTTCGAATAGATTATGTCTCATATGTATTTTTTTTTATACTTACATAATATCATATCTTAACAAACAAAATAACACATACTCTTAACGTTCAGGACTACGACAAACTACGACACTACCGAAAAGTGGTGGAAAAGTTTTTACACGATATTTTATTTTTTTTAAGTGATTAATACTAGAGTTAAACATTAATCCTTTTTTTTTCGCCAAAAATAAAAGTTTTTCTTTGTAATAGAATTTTTCTTTTCATCGTATATATCAACAATAATTAATAAATATAATAAATAGACTTATCGTTCCCTAACAGGGCCGCGTTCCGAAACCTGGCCTGTGACCTTAATTTAAAAAAACAAAAAAAATTTAGTTTCTTTTATATCCGTATATGAATATTTAAAATAAAACTGCTAGGTGTATTATTTACTATTCTCATTAATTGACTCGAATAATTAATATACTTATACAGGTATTAGTGAGTAACATCTGTACTCAATTCTTCAATATTAAAATAATATTCTTAACTAATACTTCAGAGAAAAATCCACTATACAAAATACATATCTCACATGTAGACTATTTGCTTCCACACTTACGATACTTCTGACGTAGGTATTTTACTATAGTATAGTCGCAATGTAATATAGGCGTATGTAATACACTATGCTTGGTTCACGATAGTTCCCTCAGGTTTGGTTACGTATTTCATAATCCAATCAGGTGGACCGCGCCCCTCTACCATTTCTAAAACTGAGTTAGGCTCCCGAATTAGTTCTCGTGACTCCCACGGTTGTTGGCTTCCGAGATAACCAACATGGCTCCCCCTGGTGATTTTGAGGAGGATGGTGAGAAATCCTCGTTGCTAACCTTGGCCAATAGTTCTCGCCGCGCAGGTCAGAAAATCGGTTACAATATATATATATATATATATATGGGGCATTCCATGTCAACTCACAGGGTTTTTTCCGTCACCCTCACAGATTTGAAAACGAATATTTTTTTTGGGTTAGTCATCGACTCAGATGTACCTCTGATTTTTTTTTTATTTTTACCATCATTAACCGCCGAGCCAGAATCAAAAAACACCTCCTTTACAAGAGTAAACTACGATTTCGCCATTTTTTAAAAATCTGATTTTTTTACTGTAAGAAGTAGAGCAGAAGATGAGCTTAATTTCCAAATTTCATCATGGGATAACGATGGGTTCATTATAAAAAAAATTTTTTTCCATGACAAAATCATTAAAATCGGACAAGATCATATGCCCAAACAACAGGTTTTTGTTTTATAAATTTTCACGATTACAGGAAAAATACGAAAAAAATTCCCACGCATGCGCAAAGTGGTTAAAAATCAAGTTCAATTATCGAAAAAACGGCTATTTATCGGTAATATATAGTACAGCTATTAAAATAACTATTGATTCTTAAATTCAATAAAAGTGATCGATAAAACTCGTCAAGGAAAAAAAAATGACATAATAAAAATTTGACATCTCGAATAAATATTCATTGTTTAGCTATAATTACAGCTATAGTAAAAAATCTAACGGCTAAGTAAATCGTATACATGTTTTGAAAAAATATCGATACTTCGAAAACTATTCGAGATATCGAAATTTTTATTATGACATTTTTTTTTCCTTGACGAGTTTTATCGATCACTATTATTGAATTTCAGAATCAATCGTTATTTTAATAACTGTACGATATATATAAAATAGCCGTTTTTCGATCATTGAACTTGATTTTAACCACTTTGCGCATGCGTGGAATTTTCGTATTTTTCCTGTAATCGTGAGGAAATTTCCTATAAGAAACAAAAAAAAAACCTGTTGTTTGGGCATATGATCTTGTCCGATTTTAGTGATTTTGTCATGGAAAAAAAATTTTTTTATAATGAACCCATCGTTATCCCATGATGAAATTTGGAAATTAAGCTCATCTTCTGCTCTACTTTTTACAGTAAAAAAAATCAGATTTTTAAAAAATGGCGAAATCGTAGTTTACTCTTGTAAAGGAGGTGTTTTTTGATTCTGGCTCGGCGGTTAATAATGGTAAAAATAAAAAAAAAATCAGAGGTACATCTGAGTCGATGACTAACCCAAAAAAAATATTCGTTTTCAAATCTATGAGGGTGAGGGAAAAAACCCTGTGAGTTGACATGGAATGCCCCATATATTTTTTTAAACATGCCGGCAAGTTAACAAGATTGTACGCTGCCAGTCTTAAGCCTAGATAAAATGTGAAGGGATAATTGGAAAATACCATGAACTCTGTTGTCGAGACGTAGTTTTAAATTTTATTTGGAAGAACTGGCGGGTCAAGTATAAAAATTTGTCAAAGATTAAGACTTAATTATATGCGTTAAATATTTCCTTCTTGACTTATTTTGGTATTATATCTTTTGTATCTTAAAAATTAATAAAATTCAATATAAATAAAAATTACTATAATCACATACTTGACGGGGATTTTTGAATATTGACGTTCCTTTTTGTAAAAAACCAAGTGAGCTTGTCAATAGACAATAATGAGACATTTACGGAATCATTAGATAGTTTGTCAAAATAATGAAAAACAATGAAACATTCACATCAAGTGAATTTAAAAGTGCACTATCAACACCATTAGTTAGAAAATCATTAATTTCTAATGCTACATATGTTACTGATTTGCCCAATCATTAATGCTAACAACAGATTCAGACTCATATTATCATTTAGAAGAAAATCAAAACATTAATGACAGTATTCATTTACAACTATCTTCAAACTCAACATTCAACTGTCCTAAAAATCAAGACGATGATGATTGTGATGATAAAAATACGACATTTAGATTTTTCAGATGTTACATCAATGAATCGTTGACATTTAGCCTACATTTTATTAAAAAATTGAAATAATTATCAATTGACAATTAAAAAAATAATTTAAACTTAAAAATTAAAATTAATCAATGAATTAATTCAACTATAATTAATTGTATTCATATGAACGCAAAAAAAAAAAAAAAAAAAAAAAAACTCATTACACTGGTTTGCTTCGATTGCTCCATTCCACGAGCTTCAACAGCTGCCTATGGTAAAAGCTAATACACAATGTGACGTCACCGATTACTCTCCTTATAAAACTCCATGAGAATATATAATAAATTAATTCGTCAACGTATGAAAAAAAATATATTATTATTAAAACTTTACAAAAAGATGTGATATCATAACGAAAACAAAACCTAGTTTTTTTTACAAAAAGAAGCATTAAGTATTCGAAATCGTTTAGCTATTTTATTTTTTTATTACAAAAAGATGTGGTACCAAAAAAATCAAGAATTAAATATATTTTTAATGCATATAATTAAGTCTTAACTGTTGACAAAATTTTAAACTTGACCCCACTTTTTTTTCCCAATTTGAATTTCATATTTATATATATATATTGAACCAGGTAGGTAATTAAAATTCGACTGCTTAAACATAAAAAACAGTATAGTCTTGTTATTGTGTAACCCTAACAGAATTCCATTTTGCACAGTAACAAAAAAACGAATTAAATAAACATATAGAGGGTTCAAGCCTGGGTTGAAAATATTATAAAAAACTAGATATGAATGTGCTCACTTTTTGACCTCAGCCAAGTATTAAACGCCCTTTAAAAATTCAAAGAAATCATTTTCTATCCGGTTGTTTTTTTTTTTTTTTTTGTATGAAAATAAAAAAATTCAGTCTTATGGTTATTATTATACCAATATATCATCTTTCTTTCCTTTACACTGTCGGTTTCTGATCATTGTTATCAATGAAACTGAATAAACAATTCTAAAACACAAAAATCAAATTATGAATAATAAAATTGAATCGATTATGAAATGACTACTATGGAATAGCTCATACAATTCTTTACTAAAATAGCTTATATTGGACTTATTTTGTAGGTTTTTGAAAGATCTATTTGTGAGTTATTTTATATTTGTTTTTCTTATATTTTATAATAGGAATCGAATTGAAATTGAAAAAAAAAAAACTCGGATTTTCTTTGAAAAAAAAGCAATTTCTATCGAAATTATATAAAAAAAGAAGTTAAATTATTTTTCAAAAAATTTTTAGTAACGGATTCCTTCTATTGAAAATTAAAAATTTTTAAAACTCTGGCGAAAGCCTGTGTGGTTGCTCTCGATTATAACAACATCATTATAGTTTCATTTTTTAATCAATTTTAAATTATATAATTAAATGTTTCTTGTATTTTTCGCGCTGACGTGACGTGTTAAATTATGTACATAAATCAAATTACAGATGAAAAAAAATTTAAGGTTATACTTTATGTAATCAATGATCTATCGGCGTCGTTTCATAAATGAAACAATACAAATATAAAAAAAATAAATCATTTGATTTACCTTTTTTTTCAACTAAACAAATATTTTCTTTCAAAACCATTTTGTTTAATATTTTTATTTATAAGAACTTGTCATGGCAATTCGTTTTTTTTTTCAATAACATAATAATTTAAATAACTATTTTATCGATCAAGCAAAATATAACCACAGTAAAGAAAGTTTTACGCATGCGCTTTGATCTTTTTTTTGAAGAACAAATGTTTAACATAAAAATCGGTGATTGTTTTTATTTTGGATAACTTTTGAACAAATTAACAAGAGAAAGTTTTATTCAGCTTAAAAAATTTGATATTAAATTTCTGAGAGCCTGCCTTGATAAAAATCGCTAAAATCACTCCTCCATAACTATTTTCCAACTGTAACATAAAGGATGATAGTGATTGTTATAAGCAATTGTTGATATCTAAATAACGAGTGATCAGAGCAGATTTTATCATGAAAAATTGGCTCTCGGTATCAAATAGACAATCAATGCATGCTTGTAAGTTTAAATTTTCAAGAGTTATGCAAAATATAAAAAAACAGTCATTTTGTGACTTGTGTTCTTAGTTGGTCTCTTATTATTCGACTTTGAAAATTATACGGTGATCATTTTTTATTGATACTAAATCATCTAACAATCGAAATTATTTTCAGTTTTAGTATTTCCATAGAAGAATAATATGGTCCTAATACGATCTTTCTAACTTTGTTACTTTGCAAAATATGATCATTTTTTGAAAAAAGTGTATGAATTCAACACTACAGGCTTCACCTACGTAAAAAAAATGAAAAGGATTACTTATTTTCTATTTATTAACATTATAATTTTTTTCGTGTAAATTATTTAATTTTTAATTATTATGATAGAAATTGCTTTTTTTTTCAAAGAAAATCCGGCTTTTTTTTTTTTTTTTCAATTCGATTCCTATTATAAAATATAAGAAAAACAAATATAAAATAACTAATAAATAGATCTTTTGAAAACCTACAAAATAAGTCCAATATGAGTTATTTTAGTAAAGAATTGTATGAGCTATTCCATAGTATGTAAAAATAAAAAATTTTTAAAAACTTCAATTTCAATTTTTTTTCAATTTTTATACTTAGTACATCCTTATTCATAATAAATTTCAGATTTTCGTTACTGAAATATGTATATGTATTCTACTGTGTTCTTTTAGAAAACGTTAGTCTAAATATCGTAAGTTCTGAATTCAAAGCAGTAAGTTAGATTATTGGAATTGTCGTTTCTTTCCTATGTTATTTAAGGGATTACCTCGGCCAGTCACTAATAATGAGAATGCTTTGAAATTTTTACAGTAGATTCTTGAAATACTGATACATTTTATGTAATTTTTTGGTAATTGTTTGGAAGCTCATTATTTTTTTATTATTTTTCAAAGTTGACAACTTTTAACATGGGCTCTTACGGAGAATACGATTTTTGTCAAAAAAAAGTCCATTAAAATACCGATATCTTTAATTGAAATAATGACATCGTGAAGAAAAACTATTGGGTTATAAAGTGAGACAAAACAAAATGTATGGGAAAAAAATTAAAGAGGTTTGGAGCTTAGTTTTTTTATAATTAATAATTAAAGTATTAAAAAATTCATCTAATATATATGACGTTCTACTATATTCTAATGTACGCTTGGCAACAACGAATAGTGATCCGCCATGTTGTGGCGCGTAGGTTTAAAAACGCCAGTAATAAATCCCACATTGATACACGCATACTGCCACAGCAGCTATATCATACACTAACACAACCGCACTCTCAGTACAACCAACTGTTTTTTTTTTTTGCGGTGTTTCACGATTTACACATTTTTTTAAACTATTGAATAAATGTTTAAAAAAATAAAAAGTTGATCAATTATATTTCAGGGATTAATAATATTAGGTTATTATACAATAATTATTTCAAAAAACTATTGTTTTATCAAAAAAAATAAATAAAAAATTCATCTTTTTGAGGTTGGCAATGGCTCTCGGACAAATGTATTAAACATAGGCTTTATCTCCTCTCCTATATCCCAAAACTTGGCCGAGGTAATCCCTTAAATGAAAAAACTAAATTTGAGGACAGCACTCTCTGCAGAATTTTTTTTCAGGCTCGAATTTTAACTAGGTCATTTTTTTGGGATACCGAAGATATTTCGAGTGTGTCTTTAATATAAAAATAAAAAAAATTAGCGTGGTGCAAGTGCGCGCGAGGGAAGTGAAACTTTTTTCGGAGTAGTTGCATGTCATGCTGAATATCCCACTGAATAATAATAATAATAATAATAATAATAATAATAATAATAATAATACTGACAATAATATTCAAATGTCAATATCATTAGTTAATAATAATTATTAGTATTTATACTTCGAATATTATTATTATAAATTTTATTATTAATATCGTCGCATTAATGGAAGAAGGACGTGCCATTTTTGGTAATTTTTTTTTTACTAGAAGGAAAAGGGCCTAAGTGCCAATTTATGAATTTTTGGGTTTTTCATCCAATTTTAAGGCCTAAAAAAAAAAGGAAGAAGGGCGTATGTTCAGGGAAATCCGCCCTTCATCTGTCATCAAAAATTATTTTGATAACGGAAAAAAGGCGTAAATCCTTGGGCATATGCTCTTTATCCTTTATCAAAGTTTGTTACGCCCTTTTTTTTTAAGCCTTGAAATGAGATGGAAAACCGAAAAATTTATAAATTTGCACTTACGCTCTTTTTCCTTCAAAATCAACGTCTTTGGTACCTATGCTCTTCATCCTTTAATGCGACGATATAATTGATACCATTGATATTATGTATTACAAATATTTTATTAATATTATTGTTAATCATAATATTATTAGAATTATTGTTATTTATTAAAATATTATTCATATACGAACATAGTATAAATAAAATAACAATAATTTCAAAAATATCATCGATAATAGTAATATTAATATAACATCAGTAATAATAACAATAATATTATCGATTTATAATAATATCAGTGATATGAATAATATTAATAATAATATTGACAATAACATTTATCTATAAATATTGATAATCATTAGTATTCATATTTGAAATATTAATACTATTGTGAATAATTGATGATATTATCGAAATTATTGTTGTTATAATTATCATCATATATATATATTTATAGTATGAATAATAATAATAACAATAATTTTATAAATACCAATATCAAAAATTTATATTATCAATGGTATAAATAATAATAATAATATTAATTACGATATAATGTTGTGTAATGTCCTGCGGTAAGCGCCGAACTTTTTTTTAATTTTAGATATATTATATTTTATAAAATTATACATTCAGGGTACAATTGGATACTCCTAACTCTATCTTATGTATTATAAGGGTAACATTTAAGGGAGCAAACGCATCCCCGAGCACCCCCGAATATTCCCGAACTACCCTATGGTCAGCTTTTGCTATTGACCCAATATATCGACCGGTTCACTGGGATCTCTGATTTAATATTTGCTTTAAAAAGTCTTAGAATAATTTTAAGAGTCACCAGCCGAAAAACTGTAAGTTATACTTATTCAATATTTTATTGATTTATTTTGTTTGAATATTTTCAATTATTTTTGGCTACGTAAATTATTAATTTAAACTCATTAAAATCATCTTGGATTTAACTTGTAATAAAGTCTGACCGCATGGTCCAAGTTGTCTTGTTCTTTTAATTTAAATTCAAGTGCAAGCTTTGTGTTAAATTATTTAATCAAATAAATATTGAATACAGTAAATTATAGTTGGCTGATTTAAGCATTAATTTGATTACTAAAAATAATTAATTATTTAAATAAAAAATTAACGACCTTGTGGTCATAAATTTGGTCCTAACTACGACCTGTAAAGTATAGGAAGGCGTTTATGTAATTATTAAATTAAGCACGAGTAAAAGTGATCATCGTTATAATTTTTATTGTAAATTCAGTGTTACACAAGTGCGTCGATTATGTCAAGGTCCATGTTGGTCCAGATTTAACTATCTTTTACTCAACATCAATACTATTGGTAAAATTGAGGTATTTTTATTAAAATTATAAATTTTAATTAAAATTTTAAAATTCTAATTAAAATAAATTATTATAATTTTACCATTTTATTTAACATTATATTATTTGTGTTTGACTCAAGTTTTATGAATTATTTGTGTTTAATTTGTGTACTATTTTTACGTATATTTCAGGTTCCTTTTTACCTCTTCCTACACCACGCTAATTATCCCCCTACCTTTCTAATGTATCTTAAGTGAGCAGGATAAACAGAGTTAATTTAATAACATATCAGGCAGGATTATTTTATAGGGCAATATTGGATTGTCTAATAAATAATCCAGCTACGATATTTCAGTTGTTAATATTATCAATATTAAAATTTTAAATATGATCAATAATCAGTTATACCGTTTAATAATATTTCAATAGAAAAAAAGATTTCAAGTCGCACACGCATACACACAAACCAGCTGACCCTCCGAGTTTGTACGCTATCATACGCTATATGTAGTACATGTTGTATGCTTGCCGGCTTCCCTTCTCTCTATGTAATTCTCCCCTCTTTATCCATTTGTGACGTGGAGCGTAACGCAGCATTGTGACAGAGCGTGTGACTAGCGAGGCCTCAAATTTTGTCGCTACCCTCCGTAAAGAAGTTTCACTTCAAAAATCAAATCAGCCTAATATACATATATAAATGTAGGATTCAAATTTAAGATGTAGGACAAGTAAATGAATAATTGAAACTCGTAATGAATTTTCCGACCACAAGATTATAATTAGCCTTTATTATTAAATCAAAGTATTCTGTACAAAGTCAAATATCGATTATCTCGCTCAGTCCATATTCTTTCATCAATACGTAAATACCTTTCTAGTATCCCGTAACGTTGCTAACTGACTAACAACATATTCACTCAACTTCGTCGAACTTCTTATGGTCTATCTAGTTTTGAATATTACAATCAACTTTGTTATTAAATAAACATATTATGAATGTTTAGAAATATTAATTTTCTATAATTTTCGTTAAAGATATTTTATAATAACTTTCCGTGCAAACGAAATTAGTCACAAAATCAATAGCTAAATGTATATAATGGATCTAAAAAAAAATATGTTTTCATTAAGCATAAATTACAGATGCTCCGTTGCAACATGTCCCAATCGTGGTTTTTATCTCAATGGAGATTTTACTACGACCATGGAACATAATGGCGATGAACCTGATCTTCACTTGCTCAGTAGATCCAAATGGTTGAAAGAACTTCGCGTACAATGTGAAACAGCTATACAGAGTATCAATGATATTTTCAATGAGGTTACTGGCAAACAAGAGTAAAAAATAGAAAAAATATATAGCTATTCAATTTTTAATCTACTCTTTCCTATATATATATATGGGGCATTCTGAGTCAATTCAGCTGGTCATCTGCCTGACCCTCTCGGATTGAGTTGAAAATTTTTTTATATGTTGTTTTTGGCTTCTTATGCAGCCTGAATTTTTTCGAAAATTTTGTGACGTATTTTAGCCGGTAAAGTAGAGTGTTTTAATGTTAATTCTCTTCTTTCATAAAAAAAGCCCCAATTTAAATACAATTCGATTAAAAATTAGAGTGGGCCGAGACGTTTTTATGCTTTTTTTTTTTTTTTTTTCAATTTTTTAAATCCAAAAAAAATAAACAAAATTAAAACATATCTTGGTAAAATTTCATTTTCGGCGTACTTTAGAACTAAAAAGTGAAAAATTTCAATTTGTGACGAAATGTTCGTGAAATTTTCCACTTTTTAGTTCTAAAGTACGCCGAAAATGAAATTTTACCAAGATATGTTTTAATTTTGTTTTATTTTTTTGTATTTAAAAATTTAATTTTTTTTTTTTTTTTTCAAAATATTTTGAAAAAAAAAAATTGAAAAAAAAAAAAAAAAAGCATAAAAACGTCTCGGCCCACTCTAATTTTTAATCGAACACACGTGGATTGAGTACCTTATTTTATGAAAAAAATTTCATGTATTTAAATTGGGGCTTTTTTTATGAAAGAAGAGAATTAACATTAAAACACTCTACTTTACCGGCTAAAATACGTCACAAAATTTTCGAAAAAATTCAGGCTGCATAAGAAGCCAAAAACAACATATAAAAAAATTTTCAACTCAATCCGAGAGGGTCAGGCAGATGACCACCTGAATTGACTCAGAATGCCCCATATATATATTCTTCTCATCAAAATAATATATATTTTCAAACTACAATCTATTATTTGACATTAACTGTGTTAAAATATAATTGTAGGTACTAAGAATCTACTTTGCACCATGAGTAGTTGACATCTGCTGAAGCGGTGTCCAGGGCCGTGACAGTTGTAGCATAGAAATTGCTTGGCAACTCCTTCGGCACTTGTCTCATCACTTCGTATTGGTGGTTTACCAAATATGTCCCTTGAGCCATCAAGAGGTCCATGTCGCTTAGAAGGTGCTTCTTTTATCATACGTTGGTGATGTACCTCTGGCGAAAAACGCATCCCCTGACCAATACGCAGTGTCTCTAGCCCACTTAGCTGTGACGGGCTGGGTGTTGGTGTTCGGGGCCAACAAGGCACTTTTAGTTTGGCCCCATTATTCGATCGATCTTTTCCTTAGCTATTCACTTTTTTAAAAGGGTCCACCGCTTTGAAGTTTGGCTGAAATAGAGCTTTAGCCTCTCTTGGAGCGGTAGCTTTCGGACTATCTAAACGTGAAAGTTCCACACGTGGTATTTTTTCTGAAAGTAACACATCAGAACCAGGCTTCGAGACAATCGACTCAAATTCTGAGTCTGTACCTGAGGTCTGATGTGTCACCTCCAGTGGAACCTGACTATACATTTTCTGGTGCACTGGGTACTTTACCTTTCCACGGAATTGAATTTGGCCTTGTTGGAGTGGTTGCTAGAGTCGCTCCAATTGCTACCAATTCTTAAGCAGCCGTAGCTGCCTGATCTACAGACTTCTGATACTGCTTCAGCTTCGTGCAGACACCTGATATGGCATCGGCTTTGTTTGAATCAGAGGTAGCCACCCTTTTTAATTGGTTTTGGAAAGGCTCCAAGCATCCACCAAGACGTGTTCCTGTGGTTGACCTATGGGAACTTGCGCTGGTGGTGCTGGTATTCCTATAACATCCTCCGATTCACTCTCGCTGTCAGTGTATATTGACTGAGCTGGTGTTAGTCTCATTTTACTGAGATCTTTTCCAGCAGATCGAGTCTGTCTAGCGTTGCCAGACTGATTAACAGAATTTTCTGTATGGGACTCACAAAAAGTCTGTATTTTTCTGTACTGCCATCTACTTTATATTTTTTTTTTATAAGCTACTCGACCGGTAAAGTACAAACCTAGAGTATCGTTCAATAGAGTTCAATTAAAATTTTAATTACAATTATAATAATCAGTTCAAATTAATTCATGTATTAAAGGTATTATCAATAAATGAATGAAAAAAATAATTACAATACATTTTATTTATTTAACGAGTATTCAATACTTAACATATACATATATTTATGTGTTATACAAGTTTTTTTAACGATAAATAAATAATATATCTTTAGTATAATGTAGTTTTCTTTTATCTTAACTAAATTGCATCAATTTAAAAAAAAAAAATAAAGAGAATTAGATTAAAATTTAATAATTTGTTTTTTTTAAAGAAAAAAAAATGAAAGGAAATTAAATTAAGATTAAACGATTTTTATAAAAGTATACCTTCAGCATAGTCAAGATTTATAATCTCAGTACTATTTTTTTTTCTTGATTATTGTACATGGTAGATTTGTGTCTAACAAAAAGCTTGTCAGTAATTTCTAATTCAGCAGCAGGTGTATTCTTCAATAAACTTTTTGTATGCATTATGCCTGTGAGTGTATCATTTTCCATACGATTACGAAGTTTTGTTTTGTTTAAATTTACAGCTGAAAACAACCTCTCAACTGCAGCTGTCGAGTAAGGAAGTACCAGTAAATTGAGCACAAAAGACGACAATTTAGAAAATTGTTGTCTACCATCAGCATATTTTAAATTGAATATCATATTCCAGAACTTATAAATATCTGTAGAACTTTGTGATAAGTCAGTACTCATCAATTCACGCCACTCTCGATCAATTTGATTTCAGTCATCAGTTGGTACTAGTGTTGGAAAACATTTTACAAGTGATATGTGTGATATCGTTATCTGCAAAATTAAATCTCTCAATTATACCTGTGCATGCATCTATATAAAAGCGATGACATCTTAAACGAAAATCATGAAGCTCAGTTGTATTCATTTTGCAGTTATTATTAGCAATTTCATCCATTAATTAACCACCAAGATATATTTTTTGTATTTCTATTTGATGAGAGGATTTTTAAAATGAACTTTCTCAACTGATTGACATTGTTTAGGATCCGATGGCTTAAGAAAAGCAGAAAGACAATTTTTGTATACAGTTGAAACTTTATCATATAGTAAATGAATTTTTGTACTGGTTGATTGCATCTCACGGTTTAATTCTGTAAAATTTGGCAACACTGCATCCAAAAATTCAAACGTCATCTTAACGTCTACTTTTCTAGCTGGTTTAAAATCGTTGTTGCTGTATGAAGATCATCTCCAGCTTTTGTCTCAGCTTTAAAAAATACAAGCAAAGCTTCCCATTGCTCTAAATATCTTTTTACAACTTGGTGGAGTAAAAGCCAACGTGTTGATGAAAACATTAACAGCTTATGTTGTTCTAAATTCAGTATCTCTTGAACTAATTCAAGTTTATGTTTACGTTTATAACTATGAGCAAAGTAGTTGTGAATATTACGTACTAGGGTCTCAGCAGTTTGAGACAGTTGCTTACAAGCATCACTAGCACATTTGTCCCATGAAAGACAGATGCACTTTTGTCTAAATAAATCTGTATTGCTATTTTGTCGTCATAAAGAACCAAGTGAATGATTGCTTCCAGATACATTGTTGGCCCCATCAGATCCATATTCAATCATGTTTGGTTTCCATGGAATTTTATTGTCATCAAAAAATGTCGTAACAACTTTGTATAAATTATTTGCTGTAGCATCATGAACTGGAAGTAATGCGAGAAATTGATCAACAATTTGAGTCTTATCAACGTATCTAACAACCATTGCAAGTTACTTTACTGAGCGTCAGTGAGTTACAAAACATCATTATCAAGAGTCGAAGACCTTCAAGCTTAGTTAAGAAAAAATTCAACAGCAAGTTCACTTAATGATTTGTCGAATGATACAACAAAAACAATTGATATGAGAACTTTTACGAGACCGAAAAAAATGGAAGAATAAGTTTGGAATTAATAATGGAAATGACATCACGAACAAGTGATAATGTTCAGAAATTAAATTATCAACAAGAATCATGAATAAAAATGAATAATGAAAATAATAAAATTCAAAAAGACAAAGAACATGTGTCAGCAATGTTGAGACCATCAGTGTCAGGCACTTATTAATATCAATGTCATTATCAAATGGTCATGAAAGTCTTGATGCATTTCTAAATATGTCACAATTAAATTGTATCAATTTTTTTATCAATTGAACAACTAATTTTAAGGATGCAACAATCCCAGGTAGAAATTGAGCATCCGTTCGACGTCGATTCGAAGTCGAATTTCAAGCTCGGAGCTCAATCCGACGTCCGTACATCTGTCGGTTAGACGTCGAAACGTTACGCTAAAGTAGCCTGGACGGACGTCGGAATTCGAGCTCGGATCGAGGTCGAAAAACGCTCGATTCGACGTCGATCCAGAGGGAGCTCTAACATAATTCTGTAAGTGAGATTGAGGGCAAGAGGTTCTAATTGAAAGAACTTTCATAGTAAGTTGAATAACTTATTAACGTTAATAAAATAATTAATTTATGAATTTGTTGTCCGATTGATTATTTTATCCGTCTTTTATTATTTAATATTTGAAGAATAGCTGTAATTCACTGTTATTGCAAAGGAATTTTATTATTTATTGATTTATTTATATTAATTTTTTCGTTAGTATTTGAATTTATTAAAAATTTATTAAAAAAAGTGATTAATATTTATTTTAGACCTCATTTTATTTAATTTTTATACAAATTTCATGCGTATTAACTATCTATATATATCCCACCATTGCATACTCAAATGTAATACTTTTATTATTACATAAGTCCACCAAATAAATTTGATAAGAGAAATAATATTTTTTATCAGTCAGAATTTATTAATTCATGATAAACATCAGGTATTCAGGTATTCTTCAAATCGAAAATGAGAATTTTTCGACGAAGGTCCATCTAATTCCTTTATAGCCTTTATATATAAAGGAGCAAATTTATATAAAAACTAGCGCATGCATTTTTTATATATGCTTTTCTTATCTGTGTTTATCGTTCCGATTTTGAATTTTTAAGTAGTTGAAAGTTAAATATTATCTCCAAATAATTAGAACCCATGCAAAATTTTACAAAATTTAAGATGTTAGAATAAAAAAAGAAGTTTAAATTTTGAGGATCAGTTTTCATGCATTTGATGCAATCGTTTCCCAAAAATAACATGCTGCCAATAAAATGATAACCAGTAGAGAAGAGATTAATTCTAGAGCTTTGTCTAACTATTTTTCCAGTCATATTTAGATTATCCACGATAAATATGCTTTTTTATATACTGATTCTTTTTGATTGTTCTTATTTTATCGATCAAGTTATTCATAACCACAAAAAATTACAATGCTTACACTTGCAGTTTTATACTAAACACTAATCCGATAATTAACCATATGTTTTGCGTTTCAAATTTACCTAACTTACATTTGATTAAGTGTAAATTACTTAATTTTATAACCATTAATTAACTTTTTATGGAATTATTTGACACAACAATAAAATGCCAATTGTTGAATAAGTCCCAAAACATAACAAAAATAGCATACCCAGCGCCACCAATTTAATTTCGAGTTCCCCCGGATAAATTATCATTGCTGGTAAAAAAAATTTTTTTTTTGTAAAAATATAAAAAAATTTTTTTAGTATTTTGCAAATAAAATAGTGTCATGCACTAGAGAATAATTTTTTAATCAATCTCGTAAAATTTCATAAAATTTAATTAAGTTTTAGAATAAAAAAAGTTGTTTGGAAATTTATTTATTGTAAACTCCGTCGATAAATGAATCTTTAATTTTTTTTGTTAAATAAACAAATTCTGATACTGTCATGCAGTGCATTATAATATTATAAGTGACTTTACCAAATTTTAGGTCTTTATATTGTTTTTTACTAATTAAAAAGTTGTTTGGAAAAAATGACAGATAAGGTTAGATCTTCAAAGGTTGTCATTCCTCTTAACTACTGCTCTTCCTTTAACATTTCAATTCATTAAATAAATAATATACATGCAATATCTTTTGTGAATGATATATATTTTTTTTTGTTGATTGGTAATATTCTAATTGAGTCGTTAAACATGTTTGCTAAAGGTTTCGAAAAAAAATGTGAATCATAACCTGAAAGATTATGAAACACGACTGGTATCGTATGTGAATCTGTATAATTCACGTTACATTCAGGATGAGCGGCACCACGGAAAAATCTGGTACAGTGATCGTGATCGTGATGCTTAATGTCTGTCGGTAAAAATTCTTTTTCACAAATATGACATGTTTGAGCTATTTGAAAGTTTATAATTTGTTCTTCAGTAAGAGGTTTCATTGGTATCGGATGATTTAAAATATTATTAACTTGTTGAGTTCTCTTTTGAAGTTCTTTGACGAACCATTCTATACAATCAGGACCACTATGAGTCATATATTCTGACAGAAAAACGTCATGTGTACAATGGAAATAAAAGGTAGCACTGTATGGTATATGATTATCCGAATCATTCTCTCCAGGTTCCAAAATACATTTAAGATTTCCATATATAACAAATGGTACGAGTAGTTTAAATCGATAATGTTTAAATTTCAATATATTTTCACCTATTTCTGGTAGAATCATTCTTACTTTATTGTTATTTTTACAGTCTGCCAAATGTTTTTTATATGAGTTTTCAATCTTAAAATGAAAAAGACGACGATCACATAACTATTTTTTATAATCATTTTTTGAAATTTGCGAACTGACAAGTCGAGATAAACTTCGTATCAAAGCAAAATGAAATATTGGTTTATCAGTTGAAAGTTTACTATTCATAATAAATAAATGAATTGTTGGTTTTAGCGAATCATTTTGATTTGAATATATAGGTGACACTTCACATTTATTTTTATTATTATCTTCAATACCGTAGAATTTGATTGATAGACCATTCATGAACTCAAACTTTGAAATGTCACGTAACATTATTGGAAAATCTATCCCATCATATTTAAAAACTGTTCTATAATCAGGGTATGATGAAACTCGACAACAATTTGTTTTAACTAGATGTAATGCTGCTGTGACTGCATACAAAAAACAGTACTCATCATCATTTTTTATATTTATCACTGCTTTTTTTGATTGGATAATTTTTGATAGTTCAAAGAATGTCGATAAAGCACTTCTAAGTGGTTCATACTGATTAATATTAAATACTGATTTACTATTGCTCTAAGTGTCCACCCAGAATCTTTCTCTTGAAAATCTTTTATTTTTGCGAGAAATTTATTTATTAAATGTTTGTTGAATCAATTCTTTAAATAAGTTGTTGGTAAAATTACTTGATTTTTTGTATTAAAATATTTTGTTTCATCATAAGATTCATTATTTTTTACCATTCGAAATTCACACGCTAATACACCATTTATTTGTATATTCCCATTATTTTTAAGAATATTTTTTAAACAGCTAATTGTCTTTTTTTTTTTAAATCTTCTAAAAATGATCGTAAATCGGTATGTTTAAGATTCACTATGGTTCCTGATCTTATACGTCCCTGAAAAGCTAAATTGCCATCTAATCAGTTGACTCTATCACTTACTTTTTTATTATTATTTCCCATACCAGCACCGTTTTTTTGTTCACTTTTAAAATTTTCATTCAATGATCTCAGCTGAGATATTGTCGTTTGTATTCTTATTTTTTCACCATTAGTTTTCGCAGTTTTTAATGATTTGTTCAAAAGCCGAATATTTTTTTATTCAAATTTTAACCAATTCGCAACTTGTTCCGGTGTACGAATTATTTTGTATGCTTGCTCCATAATTTTTATTAATTTGAGACACTGTTCTGAATTCATTTTAATTGTTTTCGAGTTTTTCTTCGAGAAAGATCAAGAATATTCTTGAGGAATCGAGAATCTTCAAAAAAGATGGAAAATGATCGATTAATCGATCAATTCGAGATTAGTATATTTTCGAGATAATTATCGATCTTTCGAGAGTGTTCTAGACTGTTCTGGACTTTAAAAAAATCTGATGCAATTTTTTGAGACTCTCGAAAACATTCTCGAACATATCTATCTATATTTTTGGAGGCAGATGATGAATTTAAAAAAATGAAAACGATGGTAAATGCCAACAATCTTGGGATGCGAACTGAAGGAACTGCTCCAAACAGTTATAAATGTGAATTGATTGCTGTTTAATTCATAAAAAAAAAAAAATCTAAAAAATCATGATCATGAATAATAAAAATATCTAAATTTTGATAAGATAAATGTAATTGAATATAAAAATTTTGAATTGTGTACTTCTCTTCAGAAACCTGAAATGAATAAAAAATTATAAAAAAATAAAAAAAATTTTTCATTGAAAAACTGAAAGAAAAGCTGGCTGAAATATTTAAACTTTGATTTTTAAAAAAAAACCCCCAAAACATTTTGTTTTTCCAGAAAAATCTGAAATATATAAAAATTGAAAAATCTTTTTTTGAAACTAAAAAACTGAAATACTCTAATTTTAAATTGAAAAAATAAAAAATTCACTTTCAAAAAAACCTGAAATAAATAGAAGAATTATGAGACAATAAAACAAAGAAATCTGAAAGTGAAAAAAAGCAAAATTATTTTCATTAGAATTTAGTAAAAAAAATACACTTAAATTTATTTTTTTATTTATTCATGATATTTTTCAAAAAAAGAAAATAATTGAATACATAGTCATCGAAAATAAAAAAAAAGGATTATTATTATATATATATTTATGATAATATTTTTTAGAATAGATGATTAAAATTTATTTTTTATTCTTCAGTATCATTTACTGGAATGAAATACATCTCGTTGCCTGATTTTATTACTCTTG
Source organism: Aphidius gifuensis (assembly GCF_014905175.1). NCBI lineage: Eukaryota > Metazoa > Arthropoda > Insecta > Hymenoptera > Braconidae > Aphidius > Aphidius gifuensis. Next base: position 18,166,759 of record NC_057788.1, on the reverse strand, counting down.
CATTTCTGTTCATATAATTTATGTGCACACATCTTGTAGTCGGAGTAAGTAACCTCTTTGCTGTTCTTATAATCCGATTGACTGTTGTAGTATCAATCGATTGTACCCATTCTGCTGGCATATAAGCTTTGGTAACTGGATTTCCATTGGAAACAAAGAGAATATGTAATCTAGAAAAAAGTCAAACAATAAATTATAAAAATAATCATTTACATTTTAAAAAAGTTGAAAAATTATTAATTGTAGTGTAATGAAGTTTCAAAAAAAAAAAAAAATATTTGAAAATAAAACTTTAAATTTAAATTATTGACTAACGAAAAATTAGAAAAAAATTCAAGATCATTCACACATTTCATCACTTAAAAATTATTGACAATTTCAAGACCTTGAAAAAATTATTTACATTTTGACAATATTGAAAAATTATAAATTTTAGTGTCATAAAATTTTCAAAAAAAAAAATTATTTAAAAATAAAACTTTAAATGCAAATTATTGAATAACGAAAAATTAGAAAAAACTTCAAGATCATTCACACATTCAATCACTTAAAAAATAATCACTTAAAAATTATTGACAATTTCAAGACCTTGAAAAAATTATTTACATTTTAAAAATATAAAAAAATTATTAATTTATTGTAATGAAATTTTCAAAAAAAATATTTAAAAATAAAACTTTAAATTCAAATTATTGAATAACAAAAATAATAAAAAAAAAGATGTGTGTTATTGTACGCACAGGGAAGTGAAACTTCTTCAGTAATTCTAATAAATTGTAATTGAAAGATCTCTCGTTGCATTAATATATTTTTGACTAGTTGTCTTTTTCGCTCTCCTCTCGAGTGAACTATTATGTTCATTCAGTCATTAACAATTATGATAGAAATTTTTAAATTTATTGATTAGTTATAATATTAAGGTTCTATGTAAATGAAATTCTAATTTATAGACTCAACACAGAATATAATTTTATATAAATATTTATTTATTGAACAACTAGTCAGCTGAACACTTCTATTACTATTTTATGTACACTTTTTATTTTATGTATATACAGACTGTCCCATTTTAATTGGATAATGGATTTTTCTTGAAAAATATAGCTCAAATTAAAAAATGATTCAAGTAAAAGTTGTAGGGTTTAGAAAGGGACCTAGAAAAAGAAAAAAAAAAAATTCAAAATGGTGGGGTTTCAGGTATAAAAATAGTTGTTTAAAATGGATACTGTATTTCTTTTTTGCACCAAAATGTTTCTTACATCAAAACTTACACTTTTTATTTGAAAAATTTTTAGACAAAATCACTGTTTTTTCGGCTCGATTTTATCTGTTGATGGATTTTCCTCAAAAAAAAATGGCTTTGATTTGAAAATGATATTTGGAAAAGTTGTAGCGTTTAGGAAGACAAAAACGAAAAAAAAAAAAAATTTGGTAAGAAATTCAAAATGGCGGAGTGAGAAATATGGATAAAAAAAATGGACTTAGCCAAAAAATTTTATTTAAAAAAAGTGTTAATCTTGATGCGAACAATTTATTAGTAAAAAAAACTTACACCTAACCTCAAAAAAAAAGATGTTCATACTTTAAACTCCGCCATTTTGAACTTTTTAAAATTTTTTTTTTCCTTTTCGTGTTTGTCTTCCTGAACGCTACAACTTTTCTAAATATCATTTTTAAATTTGAGCCATTATTTTTTTTGGAAAATCCATCAACAGATAAAATTAAGCGGAAAAAAAAAGTGATTTTATCGAAAAACTTTTCAAGTAAAAAGTGTTAGTTTAGATGTAAGAAACATTTTAGTACAAAGAAAAAATATAGTATCCATTTGAAAGAACTTCGTTTATACCTGAAACTCCGCCATTTTGAACTTTTTGGTTTTTTTTTTTTCCAAGTCCCCCGCCAAACCCTACAACTTTTACTTGAATCATTTTTCAATTCGAGCCATATTTTTCGAGAAAAATCCATTATCCAATTAAAATGGGACAGTCTATATATTCATGAAATACTGAGTTTTTTTCAGTTGCTCTTTTATCTTTAGGATTTTTGTCGGGATGATATTTTTTAATATTTTCCCGATCAACTTTAGATGACTTAAGGTTCCAATATTATTAAATATTGAGTCAATTTCAGCCTCGTAATCTGACATGTTACAGCCTGAAAAATATAAAATTAATACAAATTATAATGGAAATAAATTTGATTTTGATTCAGTAGCTATCTCCTCAATATTTGAATAAAAAAAAAAAAAAACAAAACAAAACGAACTATTTGATGTTTAAAAAATTTAATGTCAAATATTGATCGATTTTTTCAACATCTTTTTTATGAGCGAATTAACCACAAACACATGATGGTGCATCATCGCCGCTACTACCACCACCGTGTTTTTGTTCTATTATGATTGCTGTTGTTTATATATGATCAATATTGTTGTTGTTATTTTGATTTCCACTTGGTACATCATTTATTGAATTATTATTTACTCCTGTTGTTGTTGTATCATTGAATGATTCAATATTTAATCATCTGTTCCATTTTTTTGTCCTTAACAAATTCATTCAAGATCTTGAATTTATTTCGATCATGACAAGCACGATCATAACAAGCACAAGCACTTGAATAACCACTATCTTGTGTATATTATTTGATTTTCAGACAGATTCATTTTAAGGTTGTTTTTAAATCGCATGACCGGGCGACGTTTTGGGTTCACAGGGGTACTTACAAACGTATGTTAAATGAGAAAATTATAGCGCCCCCTCATGCCTAAAATCTTTTCACTTTACTGATGCGTCATAAGTAGTGTGAGTGTTGCCGGCTTATATTTACAGACACTAATACTACTCTAGCAATAAACATTCAGGGGGAAGTTCCAAAACCGTACATTTCTTGTAAGAGAAGGATAGAAGAAGAGATGGAAGATTGAGCCAGAAGAGATAGAGAGAAGGATAGAGCTAGAAGAATAAAACCGAACGGCGGTATTGGAACGTACCCCAAATTTTCAATGTAATTCAGCCGGCTGAAACTCGTAAATTTAAAAAGTAATTAGCCAATATCTTTTAAACAGCACTGAGGAAATGGATAATTTTTTTTTCATTGATTTCGTATTTGTAAAGTGTACAAATCTGTAGAAAAAAATCAAAATTTAAATTAGGAGTTTTAAAAGTACAAGCGCAAACGTACCTATACTCCCTATGCTTGCGTGTTAAAGTTGTCAACTTTGACACTAATTATCTGGATTTTGACGCAGAGGAAAATTACGAAAAAGTTCCACCAAATAGATAATTATTTCATTTAAACATTAGAAGAAAAAAAATCGAAAATTAAATTACGGGAATTTCATTTGAAAACAACCTTAAATACTCATTATTTGATTTAAAATATTATTACAACTACCAGTACAAGTCTCATGAAAATTACCAGACATTGGTATAGGATCTAGTCGTATTTTAAATTTTACTGATTTAGGATTACCAGTACATTCATCACATGTTTCTAATAATATTTCAATGTCATTAATTGTCTCTTGAAATCTTATACAATCTAAATTACCATCTTTGCTATCTGTACGTTCACGTGGTACCACATTTTATCCACATATTATTTATTGTTGTTTGGTATTGTGATTATGATGTTGCTGTCGTATTATGTCAAGCACTTAAATAACCACTATCTTGTGTATTAATTGTTTTTTTAACAGATTTATTTTAGATACTCATTATTTGTTTAAAAATATTATTATAACCACCAGTACAAGTCTCATCAAAATTATCAGACATTGGTATAGCACCTGGTCGTATTTTAATTTTTACTGATTCAGGATTACCAGTACATTTGTCACATTTTTCTGATAATATTTCAATGTCATTAATTGTTTCTTGAAATCCTATACAATCTAAATTACCATCTTTACTATCTTTACGTTCACGTGGTACCACATTTCATCCACATATTATTTATTGTTGTTTGGTATTGTGATTATGATGTTGCTGTCGTATTATGTCAAGCACTTGAATAACCATTATATTGTGTATTATTCGTTTATTTAACAGATCAATTTTAAATACTCATTATTTGATCAAAAATAATATAATAAATTATATATTGTATATAATAAAAGTTTTAACCTTAATATTCACCTTTGTCTCTTGAATCTTTCATGAAACTATTTATTTAAAATTTTGAAACAAATTTTAAACAAACTTTTCCGTATCGTTGTCAAGGGAATAAATAAATAAAACAAAATAAAAAATAATTTAAAATTACTTACCTTCATACCGTTACTTTCGTTGCATCCATCTTTTGTTTTTTTTTTTTTTACTGCCCATTCTAAAGAAGTTTTACTTCAAAAAAACTTCAAGATCATTCACACATTCAATCACTTGAAAAATAATCATCTAAAAAATTATTGACAACTTCAATAAAAATAAAATAAAAAAAAACAAAAAAATCTGAACTTTTGATCTTGAAAAACCTAATAATTGACTCTTTTTTTAATCACATAAAAAAATTCTTTTGGAAACAAAACTATAAATTCTGATTACTAAATGAAAAAATAGAAAAATAACTTGGTGTTTATTTACACATTTAATCACATAAAACCTTCTTCAGAAAACCAATTATTTACTTTCCGATTAATCATCCGAAAAAAATAAATAATCAAAAACCTGCACTTCCAAATTAAAAAAATCTAACACAGATATAACAAATTTGAATGTTCAACTTTTTCTCAATAACACAAAAAAACAATAAACTAAAAAAAATATTAACACTTCAAATACAAAAAACCATAAAAAAAACTTGCACTCATAAACGTGAAATAAAAATAACAGAGTTATCATGACTCCAACTTACCCTGACATCTTCCCTTTTTTTTATTCCTTGATGTAATGTATGTCACGTCAAAATAATTAATGATGATGCTAATGAGGCTGTGGGTCCTATTTAAAGCTCTACCAATTTTATGAGAGGGAAGAGGATTCACGAGGAATATACGTGTTGGATATATTGCCCGTTAAGGGATTTATATCGAGTAAGGAGTTGAGGGTAGTTAATGTAAATAATTAACACAATGATATTTTTTGTTTTTTACTGTTTAATTTTAATAATTATCACGTAAATTATTATTTAAATTTTATGTTATTATTTAATTTATTAATGAAATTAATTTAAATTTATTTTATTAAACTTGAAATTATTTAAGTTGATTTTTATAATAGCAAGTGACAAGAGAGAGCTCCGTAGTCTACGGGTTTGCAAATGCAACTGATTAGAAAAAAGGTCCAGGACGCTAACCAGCTTCTGGGCCTTAGTAATGAAAAATCTAGAAAATTCTAGAAGGCCAAACGACGCTTGTATAACCAAGCGTCGCTTGGACCCGACAAAACTTCCAAAATGTTTTTACAGATAATTTATTTAGTTCCTCGAAAGACTGGGTGGTCTTCGAGGTCAGCGGCCTAATCCTCATTGTCCTCAAACTGCAACATTTTTCTAATGGCAAACGTTGTCAGTTTGAGGGATTAGTCGGCATCGGCTCGTGCCGTCAGAGGATTAGACCCGCTGGCTCAATGTGTTGTATGTTTTACTTTTTATTTTATTTTACATTTTCGTTTATTTTTTCTCAAATGAAATTTATCCTATTCTTTCTCTCTCTCTTCTCGCTTACCTCTCTTTCCGACGGAACAATACGACTAAAGGATCGGTCCAGACTAAACAATTTTTTTCACACTTGATGAATAATTTTCATATAAAATTGATCGTCAATAACAGATTTTTATAACAATAATTACTTGATGGATTCTCGATTGATTATTTTTTTCATGGGATAATTTTTTAATAGATTCCGACATCATATAACACCGCATGAATCCAGACAGTTATGGTGTGATGAAAATCTGTCAAATTGAAGGTCAATTTGATTTGAAATTATTTCATCAAGGACAACCTTCAACATATAAAAAAAATGCGAATATTTCATTGAAAAAATAATTATGGTTTTTTTATTTTTGATTCATTACATAGTTCATATATCAAACTTACTCAGTTTTTTTATTTTTTTCATTTTTTTGGAATAGATGAAGGAAATTTCTCGATCACGTTTGGCAACTTCTACTTGTTTTCTTCCAAACTGAACATTTACAGTATTTAAAAGTTGTTTCCCACTTGTTCTTGCAACAATTTTTATTACATATTCAAGTGTATCAATATCCGTATATTTCAATAGATTATTCGGTATCCATACTGTGTAAAGTAGATCCTCACAAACGAATCAAACTCGGTAGCTGTCAAAAGAAAAACGAAAAAAAATATATTATTTTATTTAACTTGACAATCAATTTTTAATGAATTATTTAAAAAAATTAGTTTATGAATTTTTTTTCAATAAAAAAATAAAAAAAGATTTTAAAGCTGATGAATAGTGTGTATTGTAACCGATTTTCTGACCTGCACGGCGAGAACTATCGGCCAAGGTTAACAACGAGGATTTCTCACCATCCTCCTCAAAATCACCGGGGGGAGCCATGTTGGTTATCTCGGAAGCCAACAGCCGTAGGAGTAACGAGAACAAAATACGAGAACCTAACTCAGTCTTAGAAATGGTAGAGGGGCGCGGTCCACCTGATCGGACTATGAAATACGCAACCAAACCTGAGGGAACTATCGTGAACCAAGTGTAGTGTGTTACATACGCCTATATTACATTGTGACTATACTATAGCAAAATACTGACGTCACAAGTATCATAAGTGTAGGAGCAAATATTCTACATGTGAAATATGTATTCTGTATAGGGAACCATACAGCGATCCATCCGTGACCAGGTCTTACACATACGTTGCCATTGCAATAATAATATATCTCAATATTATTATTATTATTATTATTTACAGCGATCCATTCGTGAACTCACACATACACATTTATGTGTAATGATGGTCTAACCATCACATACATATTATGTAGCGAGAATATAATAATTATTATTATTATAATGAGAGAACCATATAGCGTGATCATTAGTATTAGTCTGTCATTGGAAATTCAAGCAGAGTTTCACCAGGACTTAACGTCTGATACCTAGAGAACCTTTACGAGAGATCCAAACGATGTCGAGAGAACCAGTAGTGAACCAAGAGAGCCAGTCAAGAGAAGAGAAGTGATCAGTTCGAGAGCCAGACAAGTTGTGTCGTCTAACGACGACGTTCAGTGCTCAGCTGCTGTGAGCTTTAACCCCACTCAGGTAGCACTCTCCTACCTATCGCCCCCGGACATGCGCAGCACGCTTTCCTAGCCCGCAGTTCGATAGGTTTACGATCAGGCTTCGTACGCAGCCTTCGGTGAGTTCGTCTCTTCGACGGAGGAGTGGAAGCCATCGCCAAGAGGTTTACGTACCAAGTCACGTTATAAACATCGAATAGGCGCCCCACTCGACGTCTTGTATAACTGACTTGGCCCTCCACAGAGCCCCTAGCACAATGTTCCTTTAATTATTAATAACTAACTCCTATTAGTTATTAACAATGCAGGCGATAACAAATAAATAATAAGAACTCATTACTCTATAACAAGCTCTTTTAATAATTATTTATTTCGAGAACCAACGAAATAATAAATTTCGTTACAGTATATACTCGCATGAGTCTTCACTCATATGAAAGTGGTGCGCTTTGCACGCTCTGTATACTTTTATATATACATAGATATACCTTTGTATGAGAAAGCATAGTCTCGCGCGAGTATAAACGCATGACTATATACTCGCATGGGTTTCTATACTTACTCATACAAAAGTATATAGGATTGTGAGTTTCCAAAACGCCCTGTACAATTTCATATGAGTAAAGACGTACGCGAGTATAGACACATGTGATGAAAGATCCATTCATCAAATCATCAGCTGTTCAATTTCTTTTTTCACTTTTTTTTCCTTATCAACTTTTCACTATATACACTCACAAACTGCACTGTAAAATTTTAACATTCAGCTATTTAATTGTAAGATATATATATTTTTTTAATGTTCTACAGAATTTGAGAAACGGATTAAACAAAACTACACTTTAAAAAACAGTTTCAATATTTAATTTTTTGATTATTATTAACTTAAAGAAATTTTTAAATATTCAATAGAATTTTTAAAAATAAAATAAAAAAATCAACAAAGTAATTATAATTTATACTTACTCAGACATCTCTGTTTTTTTTTTTTTTTTAATTCTTTTATATAATCACTGGACTGTTGCACAATGAGTAATGTTGAACTAAATGATTTTGGAGATATTTTTTGTAGAAAGAAAAGATGTCTACGTCCTTAACTTTCTGAAAGTAATGAATTTTTGCTGTTTTTTAAAATGCATTGTGCATTTGGAAATCATTTGATTGGGCTTGGAGAAAAAATATTGGTTGATGGAAGTCTTCACTTCCAGTTTAAATGTGATGACACTCGTGACAACTATCATGAAGAAGTAAAAAAACCAATCAATAGTATTGACAGACCAAACATTGAAAGACAACTACTACAAACAAGAAGCTGCACCTTATCGAGATGAGCAAATACAAAAATATTGGTTTGGTCAGAGTTTGCCTTTTTTTATATCAAAATTGGATATTTATAGGCAAGTAAAATCAGAAGCTGTAAAAGATAGTCTTGGTCTACCGAAAAAGTGTAAAATAAATATAATTGATGCAATTAAATCTAATTTCAAAAAGCCTGAATTTTCAAGTAGTCTTAGAATATTCAATGTTGCAGACTTTGAAAGTTCTTTTTACACGAACGAACAAGTATATGCTTTTCAAGAATATTGCAGGATTGTCAAAAACTCTTTGTTGGTTGTCTAGATGCAACTTGTAAAGTTGTTAAAAAATTCGAGCTAAGTATATGGTATATTGACCGGTCTTACTTACTGACCGACATGAACTTTTCATTTTATTATGGTCAAAGGTCTGGTTTAATTCTTTCAATATTCAACCACAAAAAACAGCAGTGACTGATCGAGGAAGAGCACTTATGTTAGCAATATGTACGACTTATTATAATATGACACTGGAAGAGTATATATTGACAAATGCTTTTTGTGGGCAATGCGACCAATAAGATCTGTATGGCAAGCCAACACAATGACACGTCTTGATGTAGCCCACTTTATAAGTGGCCTTGAACCAGTAGATAAAAAAACTCATTAGTCAAGGTATATCTGTTGTTGCTGAGGCTGATGTAGAAATTGTGTTAACAAATTAATTTTATCATTCTGATTTCATACCAGACCTTGGAAGAAGAGGAAAAAAATTTCCTTCATGGACTGGAGTTGAGGTTCCTGATGGTAAACAAGATGCATCGACTGTATTCCGAGAAGGATTTTTTTTCATGCTGGTTACAAGAATTTTTGAGGAATACCTTTACCCTGTTCAGCACACCGATTCATTCAATACTTTCTCAACTATATTAATGGTGCTAGAACTGATCTTACCGCTAAATTATCGAATTCAAATCATGAACAAGCAGAAAAATTTGAAGTAGCTGATGCGTGTGATACTCGTTTATCAGTTGTAGGAGAAAGTAATTTAATATCATCTCAATCACCTGAAAGTTGAGTACCTTCAGTTATAATTTTTTGAATGATTCAGACTTTAAATCAACATAAAATTGGGGTAGTTTCATAAATGAGAGAATGCCATACATGAAAGATCGTGATAAAAATGATGATTATATTTCAACTCATTATGCTGGTAAATCAACAAGTTCCTCATAAAATATTGAATAATGAATTATTGTTGTTAATTACACCAAACAAGTCTGATGAATATTCTCTCGATGAATCTATAACTTGTGGATATCCAGAAGAGACAAGTACACCAGTAAATAATAACCAGATGATTACTGAAACTTAGAAAAAAAAATTGTAGAGAAAGTAGCAAAACCAAGCGATTATTTCAAACAGTGTCTAGATATAGAGATAATTAATGATGGTGTTGATGATGAGACATATAAAAAAACAAAAGGATTTTCAAGATCAAATAAAAACATCTGAAGTACTTAATATTAATGACGTTGGAATATCAGTTAATAATTCATGTCCACGTAACTCTGTTATGCAAATCTTGTGAATTGGTGCATCAAAATATCTACATTTTTTTGCCATTATAAAAAAATCTAAAAATCATTCATTTCAGTTCGTTAAACAGGTGGTTGAGTGAGGAGTAATTGAGTAAACTATTACAACTCATGCACAAATTTTAAATAATAATTTCAAGATTAGAAGAATTGGTAATCTGGATATCGATGCCTGGTCGTTAGATGCATGGGATTCAATTAGAAGAATGATGAATGAATTATTTGCATTAAATTCTCACTAAAATTATAGTAAGGAGAGTGCACAGATCATGAGTACTTGTAGTGTTCATGGCTCTCTTGGTACTCAAACAAAAAAATAAGACATTCTTATCAATAAACTCACGGAAATTCAACGAGTATGGCTTTCAAGCTTTTTAAAAATCTATTATTACTGAAGCTACCAATTTAAATATAAAATGTCGACAAAAAAAATTGTATTGGAGCTATAACAAAAAAATCTATTTTTGAATGGTTCTAATATATATCGAAGCAGAGGTTAGAGAACACCCATCATAACCTTATAAAAACTATCAACTGAAAGGATTTCAAGTAGAGCTTAATTGAAATAAAAAATACTGTTAGAAAAAAATTTCATCGGACTGATATCAATTACGTATAAGCTAGAGTTAATTAATTAATATTTTTTTTCAGATTAATTGGTGTTGTCAGTAATCAGCAGGGTCATTTCATTGCTTATTGTCGCAAATCAACTGGTACTTAGATCGAATGTGATAGCATAAAAAAAAAATATACTTAGCCATTTAAAGCCACGGATTTGTCATCAATTTGTGAAAAAAAAAGTTACAAAATTCATTACCGTTATTTTTAATTGTTTCATTAACATCAGGTGAATTATAATAATCAGTAATTAAGAACAATTATTTTAATATTTCATGTCCATAAAGTTAGCACAGCCCAAATGGCACAATTACTTGGGACTTTAGCAGAAATTTTGTGCAGATTTTGTGCAATTTATGTGCACAAAAATAAATTTTGTGCACTCTTATATTTTTTTTTTATTATTAGTTGTGCTATCTTAAACGTAAAATAGCACAACTCTGTCAATAATAAAATATATATACAGGATGTTAAAGTCGCAGCATGTTAGGCAATATTTAGAGAACGCGCAAAATTTTTAAATGCGTGTTTATTTTGGCAGTTAGCGTTTGCCGACTGTGAGCATCGAGCGTCGATAATTATCATCATTATGCGTCTTCGTGTGTGTTTCGCGCCATGATTTAAAAGTTTTTGTTTTAATTAATTCAAAATTTGAACGCCAGATAGAGCTAAATCATAAATTGCTGGATGAATGCGCAGCTGCATGGCACACACAGCACTCACACTAATTATGACAAAATAATCACTTATAATTTAAAATCACATTTATATTTTTGATCACATTATGTGATTTATTTTTTGATCACATTTTAATTTAAAATACTTTTATATTTTTTTGATCACATTATGTGATTATTCTATCAATGTGATCAATAAATAAATCACATAATGTGATTATTCTATCAATGTGATCAATAAATAAATCACATAATGTGATCAAAAATATGATCTTTTCTAATTTAAAATCACATTTATATTTTTTTGATCACATTATGTGATTTATTTATTGATCACATTGATAGAATAATCACATAATGTGATCAAAAAAAATATAAAAGTATTTTAAATTAAAATGTGATCAAAAAATAAATCACATAATGTGATCAAAAATATAAATGTGATTTTAAATTAAAAATGATCATTTTGTCATAATTAGTGTGAGTGCTGTGTGTGTGAGTATGCAGCTGCGCATTCATCCAGCGAATTTATGATTTAGCTCTATCTGGCGTTCGAATTTTGAATTAATTAAAAAAACAAAAACATTTTAATCCATGGCGCGTAAACACACACGTGGGTTCAGACGCCATAATGATGATAATTATCGACGCTCGATTCTCATTGGTCAACTTAAAACGCTAATAACTCGGGCACAAAGCGTCGTAGACCCAAAATTTAAAAACACGTACTATTTAAAATTTCACGTTCAATCTCGTGGTATACCTGGCATGCGCGACTTACGAGACATCCTGTATGAATACAAAAATAATATACGGCTCATAATTTTGTGCGTTCTATGTGTAACCTAGGCTGTAGATATGTTGAAGACGAACTAAAGGTCCTTTATAAGTCACAACACCAATGTGTCAGTCTGAGTCGTTGGATCTTCGATAAATCGTGGAAGATCTTCCAAAGGGAAATCTTGAGTTTCCGGCCCAACTGTAAATATTTCACGGATAAATATATCTCCTAAAAAAAAATTATGAGTTTATCTTCAATATCATACAAATAAATGAATAAATGTATAATAATTGAATGATTATGAATATATAAAGAAAAATTTTCTTACCTATATTTACAGATAAGAGAGTCGCTGTTGCATTGCGATTATCTATATTTGAGGGAATCATTTTGTCTTCAAACACATCCTCTTTGAGATATCCGGCAAAATCTTCTTTTTTTTCACGGGGCTTATCATTTCCAACTTCACCCCCCCCCCCAATTTTCAAATGCATTACCAGCTATTACATTTGAAGAGAGTGGAATAGTATCTGAATTACATTTTATACAAATGCGACCTTAACCGTACCATCCGTCATGAGATGCTGAAACTGAACAAGTATTGAATGCATGAACAGCACAACTATACTTTACACATTTATGGCCACCATTCATGACTGGAAAGTCTCCCCTGCTACATGCAGAAAGAACTATTTTCTATTTCATTTTGTTTATCGTCCTGTTCTTCTTCCAACATGTGTGCCAAGCTTGTTCAATCTTGTAAAAAATTGCAGTGCTTCTCCAAGGCTTCATCCACTCTTGTTAAGCGATCTCCAAACACGCAATGTTCCAATTTGTGAATTCACTTCCCACACAAGCGGAAGACCCTGAGTTGTTATGACTATAACCAAACTTTTCATCCGCAAAATTCGACCAAACATAATATAAGCTCATCTTTGAAAGAAGATACTCTGAAAGTGTATAACAAATGTAATCATTTGGTTCTTCACCGTTATTATTTTCTTTGGCTTCCGCCATTTCTTGAATCACAATTTGATTTATGTTGGATAGCCACTTAAACCAATAATTGTCTGTGATTTTTATAGATGACTGAGTTTCTACACATAAACTGAGTAAGTTTTCATCAGCTATCAACAGCACATCATCTAGTGCTTCATTTGCTTTGACATTCAATTCCGCTAAAATAAGAAAAAAATTAATATTCTAGATATTGTAACGTAATTTATTATTTTGCCGGTTCTTGAAATAAATAATTCGAACAAAGAGCTTGTTATTAATCTATGAGCTCTGATTATTTATTTGTTGTCGATTGAATTATCAATGACTAATGGGAGTTGGTTGTTAATAGTTCAAAGAGTTACTGCTTAAGCTCTGTGAAGGGTCAAGTCCGTTACTTGTGATGTCAATAGCGGTATATAATGTGTATATATTCAATGTCCCGTAACGTGTCTTGATACTTTGAACCTCGTTAGGCGGATGGCTCTCCTCCATCCGTCGACGAAGGCTACAGGCCGAATCGTAAACCTATTCGTGTTGCGGGCTAGGGAAGCGTCTGCACATGTCCGGGGCGATAGGCGAGAAAGCGCGTGAGTGGAAGTCAAGAGCTTGCAGTGAAACGACGCGACTTGTCTGGCTCTCGAACGATCACTACCTCCTCTTGACTGGCTCTCTATTGTTCACAACTTGTTCTCTCTATGTCGTTTGCATAAAGGTTCTCTATATATCAGAAGTAAAGTCGTGGTGAAACGCTGTCTGAATTTCCAATGACAGACTAATGCTACTGATCACGCTATATGGCTGTCCCATAATAATAATTATTATTATATTATCACCACATATTAATATGTATGTGATTTTAGTTCACGATGGATCACTGTAAATAATAACAATAATAATGATATCGAGATAAATTATTATTGCAATGCCAACGGGTGTGTAAGGCCTGGTCACGATGGCTCGCTGTATGGTTAGTAGTATACATAGGAGAGTTCTGGACCAGCCCCCTGCTGTGCCCCCTTCCCCCGCGAAACCCGCGACCCCCCACTGTGATTCGTGGGTGACTTCGCGGAATGCGCGAGGGCCCATCTCAGGGGTCCGCGAATTAATTAATTAGAGCACCGTCACCAAGGGGGGTCCCGATTTAATTTCGTAAGATTACATAATGGATTTCTATTATTATTATTATTTTTATTATTCTTATATTATTATTATTATTATTTATTTATTTATTTATTTTATTTATTTTTATATGCCGGTAAAATAGTTTTTAATTTTTTTCAATTTTTAAATTTTAAATGGCCGCAGACTATGTCAGTAAAATAGTTTTTTATTCTCTGCAAGAAGGCGCTGCATTCTTGCAGCATATTCCATCTTGAACTCTATTTTATTCTATGGCTACCGATTTTCCAACGTTTTCCCTAAACGATTTTCTTTAAGTTCGGTCCTGTGTGTGATGCGGTTATTTGATAAAGGTTTTAAAGAAAAAAGTAAAATGAGTGGAAGAAATAATAAAAGGGTAAGTTATTCATTTTTTTTTTTATCAATTAATTTATTTTCTATTCTATTGTTTCTCTGTTTCTATTTATTTATTGGTGTGGTTTTTTTTTTTTTATAATACTTTATTTTTTCTGAACATGTGTTTGAGAATTGCATCATCAAGCACGTGTTCTAACCTTCCTTTTTTTTTGTTTCTCTTATTAATTTTATATTTTATTGTATTTTCTTTTAATTTATTTTATTTTATTTATACTTTTTATTTAATAAATTTGCAGTCTTTTTATTATATTTTTTTCTTTTCTGAACACGCGTGCAATTTTACGCACGTGTTTTGCAAAGAAAAAATATAATAAAGAAGACTGTGTTATAACTTTACAAAATTTTTTATATCGATTAAGTATATAATATGAAAATATAAGTATAAAATTTAATAGGTTGGTATACGTAAATATTAAGTCAAGTGTCAATGTTATTCGAAGAACCGGATTAGCGTTCCCCCTTGGTCACGTATGCAGCTGCCGCGGATTAATTCTATTATTGTCGCGAGGGTGAAATCATCAATGGATGTCCCCGACCTGTAAGATCAACTAGGCAATACACTACTGAGAATCCAGATAGTTTGACGAGTGTAACCTATAAAAAAGTCGTAAAACTGAGATTCTAATGTCAATTTGCCCAAAATATATATTGGACCCGGATATCATTGTAGATTTCTTCGAATTTATTTTATAGCTGTTCTAAGAATTTTACGTATATAATTGTTGTCACGAGGATTTTTGAGTAATAAAAATCAATAAATTAGAATCTGAGATGGGGGTTGGAGGCCTATATAATCTGGCTCTTTTGTGTTAATTAAGCAGTCTCGTCCAGACCTCAGATCGCTGTCTCAACTTGCTTCGAATCTTAATAATTACATTGTAATAATTCCACTGTCTTCTACAGAAATCAAATAGCATTCTGAAATAAAAAAATAGTAAGAGTCAATTGACTTACAAGCTCACACCAACTAATTCGTACAGCTCGTATACCAACAACGTAAGAATAATTTACTATTAATAATCTTCATTTCTTCTATATATCTCGATTAATGTAAGATCGTATATTGAATGATCATAGTAATAGTTTCATTTACTTTATTCTGTTTTCAACAATAAATATAAACTTTAAGTTACATGCATTGGTGTATTTTATTTAACTACAACCCTACAGTCATATAAATGTACGAGCTTCACCCGATCTTTACCTGAAAAGGACTGGATCAAAACGAAGCAGTAATAAGTTAATTCCAGGTGCATAATCTGAATTAACAAGTTTACTTTGAATATAGTAGTATCAGGGAGCATATCCCGATACGACGGTCGGATTATTATATTTTTAGGGAATTTTAATTTCCTATTGTTTTTGCTTTTCTTCTGGACCCCCCCCAACCATGGTAGACACCCCCCCTAAAAAATTTTCTAAGTCCTTTAATCTCAACCATGGTAGACACCCCCCAAAAAATTTTCTAAGTCCCTTAATCTTAACCAATACGATATATATGGAAAATATAAAGAAAAATATAGAAAACTTACTGAATATAAAGAAAAAAAAGATAAATATGGGAAAATATCAAAGAAAAATCGGTAAATATAAAGGAAAATATAGAAAAGTGACTGAATATGAAGAAAAAAACGATAAATATGGGAAAATATAAGTAAATATAAAGAAAAATAAAGAAAAGTGACTGAATATAAAGAATAAAACGATAAATATGGGAAAATATCAGTAAATATAAAGGAGAATATAGGAAAGTGACTGAATATAAAGAAAAAAACGATAAATATGGGAAAATATCAGTAAATATAAAGGAGAATATAGGAAAATATCAAAGAAAAATCGGTAAATATAAACGAAAATATGGAAAAGTGACTGAATGATAAGAAAAAAAATAATAAATATGGGAAAATATCAGTAAATATAAAAGAGAATATAGGAAAGTGACTGAATATAAAAAAAAAAAACGATAAATAAGGGAACATATCAATTATGCCCCCCCCCCCTCCCCGAAAATTTTCTAAGTCCCTTTATTAATCTAAACAAGATGAATATGGAAAATGAAGAAAAATATAGAAAAATAAAGAATATATAAACGAATAAACGAAAATATAGAAAAATCACTGAATATAAAGAAAAATACGATAATTATAAGAAAATATTAGGAAAATATGAGTAAACAAAAAAGAAAAGTATAGCAAAATATCATGGAAAAATCATATTTAACAACAAGATTTTTCAACAAAAAGATTTAAAAAAAAATTATTAACATGATAAATTATTAAATATTCAAGTTAAACAAAATATATACGATCATTGGAGGATTAGTGAGAAAAATTAATGAACAATACCCATCAATAAATAATAAATAAATGATGATACCAGTAGAAGCTAATATAAAATTCGATGACGATGAGGAAAATGAAAATAGGGGAAAGCGGGGAACAATGAAACGGCGGGGCACAATGGAACACCCAAAAAAATATTTTGACTCATATTTTTTTTCATTTTTTCGTCACTCTTCGATTAAAAAAGCCGGAAGAAAATAGATGCAATAAAAAAAAAAATTTTTTGAAAATTTTTTTTAAGAACAAAGAAAATTATTTTTTATATGTTTTTTTTTGTTCGTCGAGAAAAATAGTGATAAATTGCTTCAAAAGCAATTGTTCGTAATTATACATGAAGAGAAATAAAAAAAAATTATTTTTTGTGATTAATATCACATTTTATTAAACAACAATAAAGAAAATTTATAATAATAATTTTTTTTTCAATTTTTAAAAATTATTTATGTTTTTTTTATTAATAAGTGAGAAAAACTAATCGGAAAATACTATTGTCATACATCGATTTATATTTTTTCCTTAAGTGTTCCATTTTGCCCCGCTTTCCCCTATACCAATAATTGATTTCGAGATTAAAAAAATACAAGAAATTGTACATCTACCAATTAAATCATTTGCAGGCAAAATAATTTTAGCGAAAAAAAAAAAAAAAAAAAGAGAACTATTCAATAATAATAATGACATTATTTAAATATCATCGCAATCATAATATCAATAAATAAAGTGGAATTTATATACGCAATGTCAGTACGGTTATTAAAATAAAGAACAATAACATTAGAAGACGACAGTGATTATGAAGTAAAATAAAATTTAAATGAAAAAAAGTTTGATTAAACTAAACAAAGATAATAATTTTACCAAAGGAAATATATTTTAGATTGGACTAACTTTATGGAATGAAGAGGCAGAAAATTTCTAGCGAAAAAAGGGTGATGTGATAGCATCAAAGGAATTGAAAATAAATGAATATAAAAAAATTAAAAATATAACGACGACTTCAGCAACAACTAAAACGTTAAATCCTGATTCAACCGAGAGAAAAAAGTAAATAAAATAAATACAATCGAACTCGACAATTTCGTAATAAATATTTAACATTGACAGGCTAAAATCATAGTACAACAAAATGAATAAAAACGGAGAGTTTAAAAGGTTAGAAGAAAGCGATTCTGGACATGGAGATGACCCATTAGAAGGAACAAGCAAAATGAATGAAAATTAAATAAATTTTAGTTGTAACAATAATCATTGTGACGATAGAGAATGAAATAAATTTGTAGTCACGAATTTCGATATATATTAAAGAAGAAATTAAAATTCCCCCCGCAGGGAAGGCACAGTTGCTTCAGCAACTGTATGATCATTTTTTTATATAATAATTCAACCAATAATTTGTTTATGTTCAAGGAGCATATTCTTGACATAACAATTTTGGCGCCCAAACAAAGGATTCGTACATTTATCGCTGATAGTGAGTTGAGTTATTTGGATATACCTTCATAACATAATATACCCACACAAGGGACTCACTGAAAACGAAATAAGATAAAAAAAAATAGTACGCGATATAACCGTATGTTTGAGATATTCCATACACCATTTTTCATATCATAAGACATCTACTAACAAGTGCAAGACAATGACGACAAATGTCGAATAACGAAAAACCGGATGAAAACGACAGCAGACGCTCTCTTCGGATACGCAGCAATACAAATTACAAAGAGCAAGACCTACGAAAAAATGTACTTCTAAGTAACAAACAGTCAATAAAAAAATTGACAGAAGACTCAGGCTTCGATAGCCACATCAGCGGACAATCAAGCGAAACGTCCAGCACTACAGAGTCAGAAAACGAAGAAACGCTGAGCAAAAGAGAAGGAAAAAACGGAAGCGAAGACGAGAGTGAAGAAAGCGGTGAAAATCGTGAGAGCGACAGTTATTGGGAAGACGACACAGCAATAAATTTTAATATATTGAGCAGCTCAAGCTCCGTGTCGAACCCAGACGACGAAGAAATCGACCTCAACAATATTAATTCAGACGTGGAAGAACAAGAAGTTGACAACATGGCTCAAGAATCCGCACTCGAAGTAATGCAGAGATTGTCGGCTCAGATGAATATTCTGAGAGACGTCATCAGTGGCATAGAAACATACAACGGAAAAGAAGGGTTGTCAAACTTCATAGCAGAATGCAAAAATGCCAAAACAGATATAGCCCCGAATAACATGGAGCGGGAGCTAATCAGAGCAATTGTAAGAACCAAATTAGCCAGATCCGTCAGGACACAGTTGCAAATTCCAGAAGACGGGTATGTCACTATACAAGAGTTATTCAAAGACCTCAAACAATTAAAAAGAGGTGCTAAAACAGAGATGCAACTACTTGGTGAAATTGGGTTAATGTACCAAGGTGAAAAAGAATCAGTGCGTGAGTTCGGCCGTCGAATACGCGAGGCCGGCGTACTGGTAAATGATGTACATACATTATCAGCTGGCGAAACAGCCGAGCAGTGGACAGCTCGACTGATGGACATCTTACAGAAAAGTTTTAAATTGGGGTTAAAAGCAGAAATTGGTCGAATGCTAACCCCAGGTGCAGATTTGCCGGCAGATATACAAGCAGCGGCAAAGCTGGAAGAGCAAGAAACATTAAGAACAGGTCTGAGAAGGTCAAACGGACAAGGCTCCAGTAGAGAAACAGCGCACTGCGTTGAATACTGTGAAGTAAATCTAATAAACGAAATGAAAAATTGTGAGTACTGCCAGAAAAAAGGGCATACAGAAAATGAATGTTTTAAGAAAAATAATACAAAAAAAGGTGTTAAGTGTTACGCGTGCAACAATACAGGGCATATGGCCCGAGATTGCCCAATGAATAACACAAAAATGAAACCACAAGAAAAATATAAAAGCATGGAGCAGCAGCAAGCTCCAGTGCAGTGTCAATTATGTAAGAAAAATTATCATACAGCAGATAAATGTTACCAGTTAAATAAAATGAGTGAAAAAAGAATCCAGTGTAAATTTTGTAAGAGAATGGGGCATTCAATAGAAGAATGTAGAACAAGAGCCGCAGCTAACCAAAACCAGGGAAACTGGCAAGGCCCCTCTCCACAAAATGCATGGGGAGGGCAGAAAAACAGCACTCGCCAAATGTCGACTCAGAATACGAAAAGAGTGAATGTCATAATCGACGAGAGCGAGACAGAAGAAGAGTAATGACGATCACACACAACGTAAATAGTAAGTTGCCGTTCATCATGGTGAATATTGATAAAAATACAAACCCGGTAACGTTTTTACTTGACAGTGGTGCATCGCCATGCTTAATTAAAGAATCAAAAATATTAAAGTCGCAAATAAATAATAAAGAAAAAATTGATATAAAAGGCATAGCTGGGCCAACATTCTCTACACTCGGAACAATTAATATAAATGTGTTAGGGGAACTGACAAAATGTCACGTCATCCCAAGTGAAATTGATTTAACAGAAGATGGTTTATTAGGCTCAGAATTTTTTAACAAATCTGGAGCAAGAATAAACTACAACAAAAAAAGGTTGGAAATAAAAAATAGTTATTGTGCGTTCGGTGAAGTTCAAGTGATACCAGCGCGATGTGAAAAAGTGTGTTATATATCCGTAAGTGAAAAAACGGGAAAAGATGGCTATATACCCAGATTAGATATGGGGCCAGGTTTATTTTGTGGAAAATGCATAGTCCGTGCTAAGAGAGGCAGAGCATTAATTAAAGTGTTTAATACAACATTCGAAGAAAAAAGATTAATATTTCCAACAGTAGAAATGCAAGAATTTGTCGTACCTATAGAGAAAGGTCAGGGCAAGAGGAATAAAATGTATAAAGTAAATCAAGAACTGCAAACGGCAGAAGAAAAAAGATTAATATTTCCAACAGTAGAAATGCAAGAATTTGTCGTACCTATAGAGAAAGGTCAGGGCAAGAAGAATAAAATATACAAAGTAAATCAAGCACTGCAAATGGCAGATTTATACAAAGAAAGATGTAAGAAAATAAAAGATATGCTCAGATTAAAGCATTTAAACGAAGAAGAAATAAAACATGTAAACGAATTAATAAATACATATGGAAACCAGTTCCATTTAACAGGAGAAAAACTAACTGCAACAGATTTAGTGCAGCATAGAATAATTACGACGGACGACGTTCCGGTTAATGTGAAACAATATAGGCCGCCCCACAAGTTACAAAATGTGGTGGACGAACACGTGAAAGAAGCACTCGAAGCAGGTGTTATCAGAGAATCAGAGTCTCCATGGAACGCACCGACATGGTTAGTGAAAAAGCATCCTAAACCAGGCGAGTCTACTCCAAGATGGAGATTAGTACTAGATTTCCGTAAACTTAATCTCAAGACAGTCCCGGACGCATTTCCTTTGCCAAATATCGCGGACATACTTGATCGACTAGGAGGGTCAAAATACTTCTCGACTTTCGATTTAGCGTCAGGATACCATCAAATAGAAATGGATCCGCGAGACGCCCCGAAAACAGCATTCTCAACCCCAACAGGTCATTGGGAATTTTTACGCATGCCATTTGGGTTGCGCAATTCAGGGAGTTGTTTCAGCCGCATGATATCAAACCTACTCAGCGGTCTGCAAGGTACAGAAATGTTCGTATATTTAGATGACATCATTATTTTCGCATCTAGTCTTGAAGAACATAAAGAAAAAATTAATAAACTTATGAAAAGATTACAAAAAGCAAATTTAAAGTTGCAACCAGAAAAATGCGAATTCTTAAAGAAAGAAGTATTATTCTTAGGACACATAGTGTCGCAAAACGGGTTAAAAACTGACCCAGAAAAAATAAAAGCAGTCAAGAATTTTCCTAAACCAAAAGACAGGAAAAATATCAGACAATTTTTAGGTCTAACAGGGTACTACAGAAGATTTATTCCAAGATACGCGCATATTGCTAAACCGCTAACAAGGTTGTTACAAGACGAAGTCGAATTCCAATGGGATGAAGGCACAGAAAAAGCATTTAAACTGTTACAAGAAGCATTATGCTCTGCACCAATCTTGCAATACCCAGACTTCGAGAAACCGTTCATCATAACGACAGACGCATCAGGTTTCGCAATTGGCGCAGTGCTATCACAAGGTAAGATCGGTAAAGATAGACCAATAGCATACTTCTCACGAGTGTTGAGAGATGCAGAATTAAAATACGAGACGTACGAGAAAGAAGCTCTAGCAATAGTAGAAGCAATTAAAAATTTCAGACCATATGTATACGGTTATAAATTCTTTGTAGTCACGGACCACCAACCACTGGTATGGTTTAGATCAGCACAAGACGGCAATAGCCGAGTCTTAAAGTGGAGATTAAAATTAGCAGAATACGACTACGAAGTAATTTACAAACCAGGTAAACTAAACTTGAACGCAGACGCGTTATCAAGAAATCCAGCCGTAGAAGAAATAAATGTTATAACGAGAAATCAGAAAATGAGAATGCTGGATACAAGTACATTGCCACAAGACATACAAGATTTAATACAAATAACAAGCCCAGAAGCACCGCCGGAAGAAATAATAGAGCGCGTGAAAAAGAGGGGCAGACCAAGAAAAGAAAAAGTAAGTGAGACAACAATACTAGCCAAAAGAAAAAGAGGCAGACCAAAGAAAAAGCAAACTGATGTCATTGAAGACACAAATAAAAAACATAGGGGCCGGCCGAAAAAAAAGAGTCAAGAAATAGTCAAAGAAAAAGACAACAACAATAACAGCAGCAGCAGCAGCAGCAGTGAAGATGAAATCGAAGAAATAAAAAGTGAAAGTGATAGCGAAAGTGAAAATGAAAAAAATAAGTTGAACCAAGAAAAAGAAGACAAAAATAAAAATATAATTGAGAAAAGAGACTTGTTCCGTTTACATAAAGACAAGGTGGTGTATTTCCTATCGGACGAAGGGCTACCGTGTGATACAGGTGCAACAATATTAAAAACCTTGTGCAGGTTAGCTATACCCACAACAACCGAGTTGGGTAAAACATATTGTATAAAAAAAGCAAATAAATTTTATTTTCCAATAATCTTAAAAAATTCGAAAGGTGAATCTGGTTTACACACTAGAATTAATTTAAAAAAATGTTTTCACGAGTTGAGAACCATCGCAAAAGAAAATTCAATAAATACACTGGCGTTCTCAAAGTCAAACGAAATATGTAACATACAATGGAACGAAATATTGTCTCTTATTAAAAAAGAATTTGTGAACAGTGACATAAAAATTCTTATATACAAAAATGAAATAGTATATGTACCGGAAGAAGGGAGAGATCTAATTTTCAAAGAAAATCATGAAGCCCCGGTAGGAGGTCACAAGGGTGTCTCAAAAACATACAACAGAATAAAAAATAATTATTACTGGGAAAATTTAAAAGATGATATATTAAGACGCATACAGCAGTGTCTTAATTGTCAATTAAAAAAGCTGGTAAGAATACGCAATAAAAACCCAATGGTGATAACTGATACACCAGGGGCTGCGTTTTCAAAGGTCGCACTAGATATAGTCGGACCAATTCATAGGACGAGTTCAGGTAATGAATATATACTAACAATGCAAGATTTGTTGACTAAATACTGTGTAGCTGTTCCATTAGTCGAGACGTCGACACAAGCAGTCGCAGAAGCGTTCATTAATAATTTTATTTGTAAATTTGGGTCACCAAGAGTTGTTCTAACAGACCAAGGAACAAACTTTTGCAGTGAGCTCATGAAAAAAGTAGCAAAGAGGTTTAGAATAAAAAAAAATCCGAACCACAGCTTACCACCCACAATCAAACGGTTCACTAGAAAGATCTCATCATGTTTTAGGAGAATATCTAAAACAATACACTGATCGAGAATTTGAATGGGACAAGTGGGTGGATATGGCAATGTTTAGCTATAATTGCTCAATACACGAAGCAACAAAGTTCACGCCACACGAATTAGTATTCGGGAGACTGGCAAGATTGCCATCAAGCAAACCACTTACTGAAGGCGAAGACTTGACAACGTACTCCGGATTTTTAAAAGAAATTGTTACACAAATAATTAACAATCAAAAATCTGCATACAACAACTTAGTCGAAGCAAAAATAAAATCAAAAAAATATTATGACAGAGATTGTCGACCGAGTTCATATAAAATCGGCGACTCAGTGTTTTTACGAAGTGGGCCAAAACCCGGAAAACTACAAGACCACTACTCCGGACCATTTGAAATACTAGACGTTACAGACAACAACGGAGTAATAATTAAGATAAAAAACAAATTGAAAACAGTACACCCAAACCGTCTTAGAAAGACGAAGATACAGTGTGACTAAACATGTAGTTCACTCGCATCTACGTTTGACCTCCATGCTCATACTTAAGGGTGGAGGGGGTCAAGCAAAAGTCACACCGTACTATTGGAAATAAAAAAAAAAAAAATAATAAATAAATAAAAAAAAAAAAAAAAAAAAAATATATATATGTTTTATGTCAAGTTTGCATTATAATTACAGATGGCTCGTATAATTTTGTTTATGATATTGGGTGGACTGGTTTGGAGTACCGAAGCATTAATAGGGTACGACTGTGCGTCACGAATAACCAACTCTACCTTAATCTCTTCATTAGATGTCGAAGACTGCCTCCCTTCACAACAACCTATCGAACGTAAAAACACCAGAGGAACACTTATACAAAGAAATCCGTTTATAAGTGTACCAGTAAGACACTGCAAAGTGGCCATTTCTAGACACATATACCATTGTGGCATGGTGACGGACTACGTTAGTGTAGTAGAAGGAGGCATAGCAGAGTATATCCACGAGGTTGGATTTGATAACTGCAGAAACGCACATCAACAAGGTTTCTTATACGTAAGTCATATGATGGTAACTGGCTTACGAGTTAACCACACTGTACCGAAACAAATAACGTTAGCTGGTACATTAAACAAAGAAGGCGATTGTTCAGGTGCAAGTTACTCGGATGTTTTCGGGCAATACGATAACGTAGTAGTAACAGCATCAGTACAAATAACGTTAGTCGCATCAGAAGCCAAAGTAGAAATTAAACAAGATAAAATATTCTTTAATTCTGGTACTACATGCAAATATACGGAAGGAGCTTGTATGGACTCTTTCGGAGGAAATACGTATTGGGATGTAATTCCAGCACACGATGCGTGCGAAAAAGAATATTCAATCCTATACAAAGGAGATTTAAATTTGGTGCAATCTGGACTTGACAGATATATTTCTGTCGTTTCCGGATCTACCACATTCTCATTAAAACTGACGCATCAATTGTCTGAATTTACGATTTGCAAACATTCTACTTGGCCAACAGAACATCCAAGGTTATTCGTAATACCAAACGAAATAGATAATGTTCTACCAAAATCATCTAAGATAGAACCTGACCTACTTACTTATGTAGACAGTAAGTTTGTGTTTGTAGAGAGACACATCCGAACTCAACTCGAAACTTTACACATCGATTTCGAGATAAATAAATGTCTATTACAAAAACAAATATTAGGCAATCAAATATCTATAGCAGCGTCATCTCCAGACGAGTTCGCTTATCGATACATGGGTCAACCAGGTTACATGGCCATCAATGCGGGAGAAGTAATACATTTGGTGAAATGTGCACCAATACCCGCAAAATTAAGACATACTGAGCAATGTTATAATATGCTTCCTGTGACTGTTAACAGAATTCCATTATTTATAACTCCTCGTACTCACATTATCACTCATGATGCAGCAGTAATACCATGTAACGTACCTTTACCACAGATGTTCTACATAGAGAACGCATGGTATAAATTCACGCCTAAACCTACAAATACGATTGAACCAGTAAAATTAAATCCAAATAGAAAAAGTACTTGGGTATATGCTAATATTGGAGATTTAGCAAATTCAGGTATATATAGTAAGGATGATATGGAGAGGATGAGAGAACGTATAATGTTCCCAGTCGAACAGACGTCTATCCTTAATACATTTGCTGCAAGGGCTTCAAGTTCAAATATCGTCGCAGACAGCAGATCATTCATGAAGGTGTTTGGTGAGACAGATCTTCAAGAAATGGCAGGAAGATTCTGGGACAACAGATGGAGAGAATTCATGGTTTTTAGTAATATCAGTGCAGGAATATTAGGGTTACTCGCAGTATTCCAAGTAGTGAAAATGATAGCTGACACATTCTTGCATTGTTTTGCATTACATCAAGTGTACGGATTCTCCATCCATTTGTTCGCAGCATTGTGGGATAGTTTAGCATCATTATTCCTGCATCAAAGAAAAGAAGAAACGAAAAGGTCAGTTAAGGATCTCAAAGAAAAAACGAACGAAGAGTTGGCTGAACAAACAGTCCCTGAAGGTTCAGTACAGCATGAGACTTACACATCATTCAATCATCTCTCCGAACAGAGACTTTATCCAACCATGAATAACGTCTCAGTCATATACGATAAACCAACCGCCCCGAGTACTTCAAGAACAACATACCTCGACTAACCAACAAATTTTTCATCACCATTTTTACTATCTTTTAATTTTTTTTTTTTGTCTTTCTATATATTAGAGTTAAGTAATATCTAACCATTTAGTATATATATATTTTACAGAATGAGCATTAATTTCAAACTAGCGAATGTGTGTCAACACTCCTCTGGACCTTGTAAGAAGGAAAAATTATTGTCAATTATCAGTAATGCAGGAGCCAATAAATTCAAGGAATGTTTTAGAGAAAGAGAGAGTTATATTTGTATGAAGGGGCTCGTCAAGAGAATATTTACAACTGAACTTGACAATGAGGACAAGTTGTTTTGCCTTGAGTGTTATCTCAGTGAAAGAAATTTTACTGGCACAGGAAATTTTGGTGCAATTGTAAATTTACATTGGTTAACCAAAGATTCTCACACTGTGAAGGATACTTGCTTCAACTGTGAAATTACTTTATTAACTCAAGAACCAGCTGCAAATTGTGATTTTTGTATGAGAGAATCTATACTACATGAAGACTGGCTTGATATGTTTGGAATAGTGAACGTAAGAACTACCAATTTCAATCCAATTATAATGCCAGAGTCTGGTGAGGATATTTACGTAGAGATGAATAGCCTACCTCTCCCAGATTTT